>NC_135497.1:112089001-112250207 GCF_052857255.1 Amblyomma americanum | reverse complement strand
CTCGAATGAAATAATTACGTCGTCATATCAAGAAACAGTTTCAAGTAAATATTAAATGCCATAAAACGCGCCATTAAAACATGGTGTGCTATTAATAAAAAAAAAACGCATTCCTTGGGGGCGAGTGAACCTGTCGGCGCCCCGTGCAATCCGGCTCAAGGTGATAAGTACGTGTGCAGCTGCATATGTCTTTTTTTTCCTTGAGCAATTATCAGCCTACTATCCTGAAGTTCAGGTGAATGAACGCAGTAACTTGCATGCTATTAAGTGCATTGAGTGGCAGTGCCTATCGACTCCCAGACTTCGCGCTTTACTACCGTGGCCCAATGCCTGTTAGCCAGTTTCCGAATGCGGCATTTATGCGCGAGGAACCTATCGAGGCTAATTTAATATTTTTTTATGCTACTACGCGGATCCAGCAGTGACGCAGCTGGTCAATACATGCTGCTTCTGCAGTGCACAGGCTTGAAGCAGCCGCCGGTAGCTGCAGCAGCTGCGGTAGGCACGGGCAAGCGGAACCTGTTTTGCCTACCATGCGAAAGTCGCTGCTAACATCAGCGCCACCGCATCTTCGTGACGTAGTGTGGTGAAGGAGGTCCATACTTTAATTAGAGAGAACTAGTTACCAAAATGTTTGGTTCGTCAAAAAAAAAGAAAAACAGATATTACTAAACATAAGACAAAATAGTAGGCAAGACAAAATAGTAGGCAAAATCATGCAGCCACTAGAAAGCATGTAGACCACTGTGCACTATATGCTGGGGATTGCGTAGATTATAAAGGAAAAGAATGCAACCCTGATAACCAATTTAACGCCTCTATTCTTTTCTCCATGGCATTTTTTTTTGTTCTTTTAGGTTTTCTTACCTTTTACTGTTTTATTGACATTATTCATTTTGATTCTGTTGCATTTTTTTTTTAAAGGGGGGGTCTGTTTTTGCATTCTTTTCATGTCAGTATGGCTATTAACCTGCTTCTCTCCTACCTATAGGTGACAGCCTCCATGGCCAGACAAGAGCTGTGTGAAGACCAAGCGCACCACCTTCCCATCTTCCTCACCCCACACCCCACCATAACCATAGTCCATCCTCCTTAGAGTGAAGGGCCTATTTAACCCCCACCAATGATGACCACACTTGACCTGACAAAGACAAGTCCTCTTGTGGAACGTTGGTCGCTGGACTGAGGCTCTCCCGTCATTTTATTTTTTAAGATTGAAATCTCCTGTACTTCTTACCTGCCATTACAAAAGAAGAACCAATGCACTACTGCCACATAATTAGCAGCCATTGCTGTCTTCCAGAAAATATTAGTAGCGACAGACTGTGATGAACACACCATAAACTATACAACAGTATCTGCATGATCTTAAAAGCGTTATGCTTCTGCATTTCTCAACAATTTGCAGGTTAGCACAACAGAAGACAATCATTTTGCTTAGTGTGCTTCATGGAATAGTCATTTGGTAAGCAGAAAAAAAAATTTCTTGGCACACCTCTGCTCTGCATTTCTGCGGTAAACATGTAGTTGAAATTTTTTGGGCCTTATTGATTGGAAGGGCAATGATGGTGCAGAAATGGACACAAGGCACATTCATAGCTAGGAGTTCAGTGTGTTGGCCATCGACTACGGCACTTTCCACCAGACTGTAGACGCAGCTCAATTTTTCACAAAATTTAGTTGAACGATATTGTATCCATCATTGCATCCAGTGTTGGATGTCTATGTCCAACCATTTAACCACGCATGAACTGCAAACAGACCAACTACCTCAATCCAAAGCCATACTAGGAAGACAGCTAGATACCAGGGGCAGACTACAAAGGAAAGTTTCACCCCAATTACAGATCTTCAGACGTGATCTTTTGTCCTTGACACAAGTAGCTTTTGCATTGCCAACAGGCTTCCAACATGGTTTTTCTTTTTTCTGTGACAGTGTCTAATTTATTTTATAATTCTCAGTAGCAATTCTGACATGATTAGAGTTTTGTTGCTTTAGCTTGCCCTTCTAAGCGTTCGATAAGCCAAACAGACCTTCTCTCTTATTTCAGTTCCCTGAACAAGTGTCTACTGTGCATGCATCCATATGCTGCTAGCATATAATTACTGCATGGAGCCCTCATATTTGTATTTATGCCCAAGATTTTAAAAAATAATTTAGCTGACGTAAAATCTTATTTGAACTGGACTTGCAAACTCACTCAGCTGTAGAAGCTACGATTTGTTTAATCCCTGCAGCTGCATTTTGCAAGTTGGTGTTAGTTCAACCTAACTGCCTTATTTTTTCTGTCATACTGGAGAGCCTCATGTGATCGAGAATTTTAGGGCAACGTCATCAACTCCCCATAAAGGAATGAAGTTTTGCTAACTCGGACATACTTGCTTGAGACCGGCGGCAATAAATGCCACAATACAGCTATTCAGTGTAGTAAAATGCAACTTGATATTGGTTCAACATGTGCCTAACTGTTTTGTTGCTGCTGGCGTAGTGGATCATCACAAACAGTCACTGAAATTCTGGATTCCAGGAGGCTGCCACCTACTACCTATAGCAGAACAACGCTCGGCCAGCTTGTACATGACTGCTCAATGGCAATAGTCATTGACTGAAGTTACAACACGTGTAATCCCTGCTGTCTTATCTTGCAGGTTGGTATTGGTACACAATTATCTTGTGTGACCTTGCTGAATGGTAAGAGATATTCTGCCAATCTTCACAAATTAATGCACCTTATTAACATCTTTAGAGGACCAAAAATACCTATTCCTGACTTCAAAGTGGAATAAAATTCTGTTTTTTTGCCATGTGGTTTCTTCATGTCAATCACATTAGTGCCAGGTTTCTGCACAGTGATTGCAAGAAAACCTGCCAGAACTCTGCAGGCCCAGCTAATTTAAATTCGTCCTCACTCCAAACAGCCCTTTTTCTTGCTTTCACTTTGCAAAAACCTCAAGCACTGAAAACAACACACACCTCTGTAGAAACCTCTCTCTGCAGAAACACCTCAAGAAGGTGGTTTTCTCAGGCTGTATCCAGGAGACAACTGGGTAGAAAGTGTCGACTGCTTCTCACTTGTTTTCAGATGAGCCAAACAGCAAGTACGCTGCATTTCGCTATAGCCTGTGAATGAAAAGTGCTAAAATTTCCCCCATGATTGATTCAAATTTCTCACTAATTAGTGGAGCATTTGCTGTTTTTTTTTTCAAGAATTGTTGTGTTAAACCACAGGCTATCATAAATTTCGCAGTAGCCACACAAAGCAGGTCTCTCCTAGCGATTTCTGGCACTTGATAATAAATGCAGCAGAAGTACTCCCCTTCCATTCTGTGCATGCATACAAACACCTGCTATGAACGAGTAATATTGCAGCCACAGCGAAAATACGGTTATGCACAACTGGGTGCCACCCTACATGCGAAAAAAATCGCGTACCGGCATCGGACACGCACCGGAAATTTTTTCTCGAATGGTGCCGGCCGGCGCATGCACAACTACGAAAGCACTGTGGACGGCTCCTTTCGAAAAGGAGGCCTCTACCGACGGCAGCGAGTATTGGCGCAGTACATGTGAGCTAGCGAACTCGCCTTTCCGTTGCATCAAGCTTCGGGTATAACTGCCGCTCTCCAGCGTAACCAAAGCAATATTGCGAATCACACCGCAGCAGACGAACGCACTCGGATCACGCACAAGCAATTAATTGTGCAGCAACATAATACTTTCTACTCCATACAACGCTTTGTACGTGGTGCTATTGCTAAGCGAGAAAAATGTGGCCGCGGGTCTTTTCACACACCATGCCACGGCACGATCAAGAACACACCGTAGGGCAAGCGAAAGCAAACACATTCGGGTTTAATCGTTTCTGTAGACTAAGGGCTCATTCACACTTGAGAGTCGCAGAGGTTGCGCGTCCAGCAGTCGCCTGCGACTACACCGCAGTTCGACAACACCGATGTTCACACTTCCAAAGGCGACGCCGTCTTCTCGTTCAATTCTCGTTTGAAATGAGAACTCTTGGGAATGACGCCGTTCGCGCGCTATCGAGAGTTTCGTCTGCTTTGGCCGCGTCTCCTGCCCTCGCGCTTGGCCCTCGAAAGTGATTTGGACCCTTGATATTAGCAATGTTCTGCGACGACCTGAGCAAAGAGGAAGATATAGCGGCAATGAGCACCGCGGCCGTACAAGCGTCCTGCCAGCCAGCCGCTATCGTCAGAAAAATGCGCTAGTATGTTGTTTGTTCGCGTTCATACCATGCTCTGGGAAGTCGAAATTAAAAATTAATAATCAGATTTGAGGGTCGTTGGCCAATACTGAGCTGCTGGATACAAGCAAATTTCTTCTCATAGCCGCTTTGCTGCTGTTGCCCAAAACGGCTCGACCGCCTGGCGTCTGCTTTCTCCGCTGCTGAAGGCGTCGCGGAAATAGGGCATATTTTTATATTATCATGAGACGGGGTTTACAATAAAGCCGTGACGAAAGTAGCATCTTGGTTACAGCGCTGGTCAGTTCCGAAACGCCCTCAGCTGCTGCATCGATGTGAAACCGGCTAGGCTTAGCGACGACTACGGCGCACCCGCGAGCGGCGTCGTTCCCGCAAGCTCGGCTCGCTCACTGTCTGGTTCAGCGGTTTGCGACTCGAAGTCGGGGGGCTGCAAAATCGAGCAGCGAGCGACTGGCCCGCGACTGTCGCTTTTCAACCAACGCGACCGTTTGCAACTGTCGCTTTTCGACCAAAACAGTCACGCGAACTCTGCGTCTCTCAAGTGTGAATGGGCCCTAAAGGTGCACCGTCACGATCTTCCGAATCTTTCTCTAAGTCCGAAAGGCATTGTGAGAAGTGGCTTATCGCGGGAAAGTTATCGGACAGTCGTCAAGCATCTGCCAATAACGAAATTCAACTTCGAAAAATGACGCAATACGTACCAGACAACAATGCGTTCCAAACAAGACGTCTGGTATGACGTGTAGGAAACCGTCTGCATGTCTACTGCTCACGCCGCCTCGCGGCATAATAATGTAACTAAAGCTTATGGACAGTTGTACTACAATTTTTCTCAAACTGAGCAATAACTATAATTAAAAACATGTTTTCAACAAGTTTGCACATTTTTTCTGCAATGACTGCGCGTAAACCGGTGCCTATCGGTCAGTCTACTTGTAGCAGACGGGGCCGCTCTCCGAAGACGACGCTAAAGAGATATGCGATTATTCTTTTATTATTGATGCTAAACTGTACATGCTCCTCGAACGTGCTCGTCCAGACGGTCCTGTAAACATAAGAAAGAATACGAAAGACTGTAATCAATATGCGCGAAATGCGATACGGCTAATATACACTGCAACAGGAAAACACATGCGTGCCATTAAACCTGCTGTCTGCCGTACATGTCACTCGGAGACGGCGAGAAACCTAAAGACAGCAGCGAGCTTTAATCCCGCAAAGACTAAAATCAATTCGCAACATGCCGGTGTGTTTGTTCTGAGAGTGTAGAGATAAAAAAGAATGTGCGCGAAAGAGTTGATTCAACTAATACAGCAACAGATTAAGAACCCATTTGTTAACCGTCACGCCAGCCGTCTTACCGCCCGTCGAGGAAGCCAACGACAGCGACGAGTATTAATCTCTAAAATCAAGGTGCTTATTAAGATCCGGCATCGTCAGATGCCCGATCACGTAAATAGACCACGGAAACAGACCTACAGCGTCCGCTGCTGTAGCAAAGCTCTCAACTGCACGATTTTCTCCTGCGTGATTCACTGCTAGGAATCGCACGTCCACGAAAATTAATTAGCCACTAGTTTGCATACCAAATAACATAATGGAATGACTCACATTTTCCTTTCCTATACTCCGTGTACAGTCCGACGCCCGCAAGAGCACGACTCGCTCATCCGCGTACATCAACTCCGCCATCTTTAGACAGCAAGTTAGCCTGCATCGATGTGCACTTCGGCGAAGCAATTAGACTGCTTCGTGAGAAATGGAACGCGTCCCAAGATGGCAGCTGTCCGGCTAGACGTCTAAGTAGCCGTCTACTTGGGAGTATTGGAACGCACCACAAGTTTCCAGCGCCGGTAGAGACCTGCACATTTGGCACTGCTCCAGCGCGCACCTTCTAGTTCATGCCTTTTGCCGCTAGAGAACGGCAGCTATGGGCGGCTTGGCGCTACAGAGAGAAGAGAGAGAAAAACATTTATTGAAATCTCAATGAGATTAGCGGTGGGCCGTCGCCTTCATCGTTGACGTCTGGCCTCTTCGCAAGGTCGGGCCCCTTGTCCAGGGCTCCGCTGAGTATTGCTGCTTCGCATGCGTGCTGCACAAGGGCCTTTTGGGCTGTGAGCTCGCTGCTGGTGAGCAGACCCTACCATTGCTCCGCACTTGGGGTTTTGAGTTTGTGGAATGCATAATTGCGTTTCCACTCCCATGTAATGTGGTATAGCGTGGGGATTGCCCCGCATCACGGGCATGTGTCCCTGAATTGTGTAGGGTACATTTTGTGTAGAATGTATAGGTTGAAGAATGTTCCTGTTTGCAGTCTCCGCCAGTTCACTGTTTATTGTTGTGTTAATGAGTTGTGTGGCGGAGGGTACTTGAGCCTCTGTCCTCTGTAGCAATTTAGCAGCTCCGCATATACTGGCTCCACTGTGGTAGGGTTCTCTAGGGTCCCCAACAGCTCAGCTCGGAACGTGATCTCGCAAACTAATCTGTCTACCCTTGAGTTGCCCTCTATCCCCGTGTGTGCCGGTATCCAGAGTATCTTGCGGGTTACTTTTTGGTTAGGGGACCCTGTTTCGAGGAGGATTCTTAGGGCCGCCTTGCAGACTCTACCTTGCGCGTAGTTCCTGCATGTGGATTTCGAGTCTGTTAATATGATCAGTGATTTGTTTCTCCGATAGCCTTCGGCCGCCGCTAGTGCAACGGCGACTTCCTCCCCCTCTGCTACCGTGTGGCCCCGTAGGGTTGCGTATGTGATCGGTTTGCCGGCGTAATCCACGACTGCTGCGGTGGCATTGATTATTCTTGTGCGTTTATCCCACGGATAAAGCGCTGCGTCCGTGTACACTGTGTTTTCTAGTTTAGCCAAATGGCGTTACACATAATCTGCCCGCGCGTGTCTTATAGCCGCGTGGAGATTCGGCTCCATGTACTTTGGTATAGGACAGACTTGGAGGGTTTTACGGATGTTGTCGGGGATATCGGCGGATCGATCAAAATACCCTTCCATGTCGTAACCTAACCTCTTTAGGAGTGCTCGGCCGGCGGCTGACGTTCGGAGTCTGGAATTCTGCGTCTTGAGCTGTGCTTCCGCTAGTTCGCTGAAGGTGCATGTTGCTGAGCCCCAGCTGCAGCAGCTTGTTGTTTGGCGTGTTTCTAGGCAGGTGTAGCGCCGTCTTGTATGTTTTTCTTAAGAGCGTGTCAGCTTGTTCCCTTCCTTGCTTGTTCATGGGGTGGTACGGGAGCGAGTAGGTGACTCTGCTGACCACCAGACTTCTGACCAGTTTTATCGTATCAGCTTCTTTCATTCCGTATCTTCTTTGGGAGACCCTGGTTATCATACGACTCACCTGCTCCGTTGACTTTTGGAGCAGGCTGATCGTGTGGCTGCATTTATGACTTCCTTGGATCCACATGCCCAAGACTCGTATCATGATCCTCTCTGGTATGTTTTGTCCCTCGAGCTTCACTTCTAGCTCTGCTTGGGTGGGGCGTCTTCCTACTCTCAGGAGCTCGGATTTCTCCGTGGTGCAGGCTAGTCCCCTTTCTTTAACATAATCTTCCTCGTAGCTTGCTGCTTCTTGCGGTTTCTTTTGTTTTTCTCCCAAGGAGCCTTGGCTGACCCAGACTGTAATATCATCTGCGTACATTGCGTGTTGTATACCTTTGACCTTGCTGAGTTTCTTGGCTAGACCAGTCATCGCTATGTTAAATAATATGGGCGAGATGACGGAGCCTTGTGGCGTTCCTTTGCTCGGGGTAGTGAAGATATCGCTTCTAAAGTCCCCAAGTCCTACTGTGGCCGTGCGGTTGGTCAGGAAGGCCCTCACGTAGTCATGGGTGCTTCTTCCGCAGTTTGCGTTTTTCAGTCCTTCCCTGATGGCTGCGTGGCTGACATTGTCAAAGCCCCCTTTGATGTCGAGGGCCATGACTATGTTTTCGCCCGTTTTGGGTGCTGTTTCGAGGACCTCCTCCTTGATCTGTAGGAGGACGTCTTGTGTCGATAGGTTTGCTCTGAAGCCAAACATGCTGTGCGGGTATAGCCCTTTGTTTTCTAAGAGTAGCTGGATCCGTTTCGTGATGATTCTCTCGTAGAGCTTCCCCAGGCATGAAGTGAGAGAGATGGGTCTGAGGTTCTCTATCTGCAGCTTCTTGCCCGGTTTAGGGATCATCATCACTACGGCGTGCTTCCACTCGTCTTGAATTCTTCCCTCTTTCCACAGTGTGTTGAGGTATGCTGTTAGTTGATCCGTCGCCTCGTTGCTGAGGTTGCGTATCAGGGAGTTTCTGATTCTGTCAGCTCCCGCTGCCGTGTTCTTGGTTATCGCCCTCATTGCCGCGGTGACTTCCTCGCGTGTTATGGGTCTGTCCATGTCGGGGTTCTCTATTCCTAGGTACTCCCCGTCGTTGCCTTCGGGTTCGTTCTTGCCGTAGCATTTTGTTCGTACCGCCTCGAGTAGTTGCTCGTCGTTACCCTCGTATTGGTGCACGAGTCTCTGGATCGCCTTCCCGCTTTCGGCCTTAGTCTTTGTGGGGTCCATAAGGGCTTTAAGTATGCGCCACGTTTTAGCCGTGCTGAGTGTTCCGTTCAGCGAGCTGCTGAACTGTTGCCACCCTTGTCTGGCTAGCTGTGCCGCGTACTCTTCCGCCTGAGTCGTGATTTCCGCTATTTTCTTCTTGAGCTTCTTATTCAGCTTGTTTTTTCCATCTTTTGGTGAGCCCGCGTCTTGCCTCCCATAGCCCGAGTAGCCGCTTGTCCTTCTCCGGTACTTGTTTCGTTCTATGTTTCGTGTGCATTTCTTGTATTTGCTTTAGCTGCTGGCACCACTCCTATATCGAGGTGATCTCGCCTTGTAGCTGTCGGCTGTGTTGTCGAAATGCGTCCCAATCCGTTAGGCGGGCCGTGCCGATCTTTCTCTTGACGTTTTCTGCCTCTATCGTGGTTCTTATGATATGGTGGTTGCTGCCTAGGTTTTCCAGCATGTTCTCCCACTCGGCCTGCTTTGCTCCTTTAACAAAGGTTAGGTCTGGAGACGTGTCTGGGCTGACGCTGTTACCCTGCCTTGTTGGTTGGTTTTCATCTGTTAAGAGCTCGCAGCCTATCCCTTCTGCTGCGTTACATATATTCTGCCCTTTTCTCTCGGCTTTCTGGTATCCCCAGCTCGGGCTTTTAGCATTAAAGTCCCCTGCTATGATTAGGATGTTCGACTTGGCTAGCCTACTCGCTTCAGCGAAAAGCTTAACGAAGTCGCCGTCCTTTTGTCTGGGGGGGGCTGTAAAGACAAAGATTTACTACGAATTTGCTTTTGGCCATTCGTTTCTTCTTGGGAATTATTTCTGTTATCACGTGTTCTATATTTGTACCCTCAATTTCTTTGTGTGCTATGGTTACTATCTTGTTACTGATGAGGGTTGCGGTGCGTCCGCTTTCCTGGCATGTGTACCCTTTTAGCGCGGGTGTAGTGTTGGTTTCTTGAAGCATGATAATGTCTGGTGGTGTGTCTTTCGTGTTGATGTACTGCTGTAGGAGCCCCTGTTTACGCCGGTAGCCCCTACAGTTCCATTGCCAAAGCTCTAGTTGGTTTTGTCCTGCCATGTTGTGTTGTTGTTAGTGTTTGTACTTTGGGTTTCTGCTCCGAATCTCCTCTCGTTGTATAGCCTATCTCTGGCGTCGTTTATGGTTTTCTGCGTATTTTGATTTTTTACCTAGGTGCGGAAGCTTTGATCCTGCAGCGCTACTTTCTGTTGTATTTGGCTTTGCATTGTTGCCATAAAACTCTTCATCTCATCTCTGAAAGGCAGGCAGGCGAGCACCCTGCCTGCCTTTGCCACAGCATTTCCCTTATTAGGTCGTCTATTCTCTTTTTCAGCTGCCTCGTCTCTTCGCGGCATAATTATAGCTCTTTTTTGAGAGCCTTGTTTTCCTCAGCTAGCTTCATCTCGTTATTTGTTTGCATGTTATTGTGACGTTCCTTGTGTGTGCTACGAGCGTCCGCGTTCGACGGCGCGGCATAGACGGAGCCCCCAGTGGCGGCGAAAGCACAACCGGACCCCCTTTCATGTTTCTACTGTATATGGCTGCAAGCAACTTGAGTGGGATTGCTTTCGGGCCTGCCGCCGTGGACCGCACGGAGACGACCAGAACGAAGGGGTTTAAGCACAACCGGACCCCCTTTCCATAGTGTCGGCACGAGACGAACGCCGCCGCCGCCGCCGCGGGGAGACGGGCGTTATCTTCCCCAATTGCCGTGGCCGTTCCAGGGCGGCCTCGTTTCGGTGGGCCTGGCCCCGTGGCAAGACGGCGGGCATCATCAATCAACCCTTCCGAGCACATCCCAGGACAAGGGACCACTTTCCCGGCCTTTTAGTGACCTCGCGTTCCGGCCTTGAGGGGCGAGTGTCATTTGATGGAGAACGGAGGCCGGTGACCCGCGGGAACAGTCAGCGGGCCAGAGCGCGCCTTACCACAGCCGACGCTATGCGCTACCTCGACGACAACCTTCTTTCCCTCGGACTCAACACGTGAGGGGGGCGAGACCATAAGTGCGGTGGTGTGTTTGTGCGCCCAAGTGAAAGCCCTAGGCCCCCACTCCGGCGTGGGCGTCCTCACCCTAGGGAGTGTGGGGATAAGAGGATATAAAAATCGACAAGGAGTACCGAAGAAAAACGCTCAGGACGACATCGTTCGCCAAGGGGGCCTTCAGCGCCGAAGCCCGACGGCGTGCAGCTTCTGCCAGCAACCGTTCGAGCTCAACTCCGGAGCCCCTCCATCGTCCCCATGAAGTCGTCGGCACGTAAGCTCGGACGCCCCAGCCTCTGAATCATAATCATGTATAATTATTGAATATATCTGTTTGTTTAAACTGAGCCATACGGTGTCTCTTTGCCTCTCCGTCCCGTGTGGACCTGCGCATTATGGGGGGTCATCACATTATCGTTGTTAGTGCTTTGCCCCGAGTGCGGAATAAGTGATTTGGGAGGGCCCGCTCCCCAGCTCACCTTAACGCCGCTCTTCTGCTGTTGCTGTGGTTTCCCCTGCCGCTGGTCCGGGCCGCCGTTCTGCTTCCCCAGCGGTGGGTAGGACTCGTCCCTGCTAGCGCCTCGGCTCTGGCTCCTGCCTCGGTTGCGGCTTCGGCTCCTCGACTTGTGCTCGTTTCCGCTCCGGCCCTGGGTTTGGTCTGTCTCTTCTTCTCCGAACCACCTCGGCCACCGCCCGCGGCTCCGGCTCCTGCTCCGGCTGCGCCGCTGGTCCTTCTCTGTCGGTCGCCCTCGCAGCTCCTCGGCTGTCTTGAGGCGCTGCTTGCAGTCCCTCGTGCCTGTCGCGTGGTCTCATCCGCAGATCAAGCATTTGGGCGAACATTGATGTTCTTCCGCCAGGTTTTGCTCGCCGCATTGCTTGCAAGCCTTGGTCTCGGGTTTCGGGCAAACGTCGGACCGATGGCCTTGCTGGCAGCAGATGTAGCAGACTTGTCTTGCGGGGCGATATGGATAACACCACATCTCCCCTCCGTAGTAGAGTACTTGCTTCGGGGTTATGGGGCCGTCAAAGATGATGACTGCTGTGCTTGACTTTCCTAGCATGCGGGCGGCGAGGATCTTGACTCCTTGCGTCCGTACTCTTAAATTTGCCTTGAGCTCCGCTGGCGAGGTACCTGGGTCCACGCCATGGATGACTCCTCGCTGCGTGTCCTCCCCTTATAAAAATGGTCTATAGACAGTCTATAGACTTCTGATTGACTCTATTGCCTTCCTATAGATATATCTTTTTGTGTATTGATATTCTATAGACTGCCTATAGACAAATGTCTACTAAAAGTGTATGGCCATAAATCTATAGATTGTCTATAGACTACCTATAGGATTTGTATTGCCTATAGACTATTCTTTGGGGTTTGTCTATAGAGAGTCTATGGACTTTATTGACAAAAGTCTATGGACAGTCTGTAGACTGTCTAAATAAATTTTTGTATCGGTCCGGTACTACCACGTGTGCATTTACCGCGTAGGTGCGATCCCCGAACGTGAGTTGGGTAATGTGTCTCACGAGCTGGGCCGCTTCATTGTCCGTGCTCACGATAATAATGTTTGAGCCGTTGCGTAGTATGATGATTAAATCTTCCGCCTAGCACCTCGATCCGGTTGCTGCTACCACCGCTCGAGCCACTTGATGGGTCTGTAAATTTCTTACGATGAGCCCCTTCGGCCTGAGGACTATCTTGAGGTTGTCCTTCGGGAGCGGAGGTAGTCTTCTTCGCATTGCTCATCTCTGCTTCGCCGCAGCTGGCGCGCCAGCTGTGCTCCGCGCTCCGTCTGGGGTTTTTCCATTCCCTTGCGCAGCCGCCGTATGGCCGTTCCGCTCGCTGTCTCGTTGGCACCTTTTCTGTCGCTTGGACATGGCGATCTCCCAATTATGGCCCTCTTCTTCCTCCTGAAATCTTGTTAACGGGGTGCTGCACTCCGGGTCTTGTCTGCCTGCCTCCTGTCCGCCTCGGCTCTCCACGAGTCCGGGCCCGGCGGCGTCGAGGTTGTCTTCCTCCATGTCTTGGGTTTCGGCAAAATCCCTGGTCGGTCCTTCCATTACACGTCGATTCCCGGGTTGGTTACTAGGTCGGGACATCATTCCGGGCTGCATATCACCTCGGGCCGAGGCCCGGGAGCCCGCGAACCCCCGTACTTGTCTTAGGCCTAGCTAGGCCTAGCGTGCGGCCGACCACGTGAGAAATTCAAAGTCCGGTAAAATAAAAAAATGGGTCCCACCGTTTTGAATTTGGTGTCCAAGTGGTCCTCTTCTCATCCGCCGTCGATTCCAACCAAAATTTGATGGTCCAATGGGTTTGAACGGTTCGAAAAGCTCGAAATTCGCGGAGCCCATGCAACGTGCGTCCGCTCGCCTCGGCTGCTCGCAGCGCCCCCTGCCGCTACAATTAACCTGTTGAGCAAGATGACGTCAGTTATTTTACTTCAAGGGTGCAATAGTTTTGCAATTTGCCTATGTTGTCAGTATTCATCATTCATCCATTGGCTAGCAAATATGCCAGAAAACCTCAGGCCTGGCATGCGCGCAAACAAAATATTCCCCGCCAGGATTTGAAAAAATGTCATATTTGCATTGTTCATTACTAGGTTTCAAAAAAATACGACGGGACAAATGCACAGGGAGGCAGTGAGAGGAGAGAAATCATTTGTCGAAAGCAAACGATGATGATCATGACAGACGAACAGGTCAACCGAGCGCTCTCAACGGCCAGAAAGTTAACGAAAGTTGGCACACGTAGTCCCATAGGACCCCGCCAAATGTGCAGGTCTCTATAGTTCCGTAGGTCTTGCCCGGCTGCTCTTCGCTTCCCGCAACGGAGATACTGCGTCGTTTGTGTGCGAAACTGGTAGTAACACATACAGTGAAACCCCGATGTCCACGTGAGTGTCAGAAGTGTCCTATAATCGCGTTTACAACACAGCGAAGACCTCCAATCAGCACGCAACGCAGCCTATACGCAGCACTGGAGCCACCATATCGGCAGCCTCGCCGGTCCTCAAAATGTCACGTCTTCTTGGCCAATCAGAGGCGACGGCGCGACCCGCAATGTGCCCCGAGGCGCCGGCTGCGTATTTCTGCTAAAAACGACAATTAGCGCTTGTTTTTACCCAATTTTAGTTCGATATTCGAGTTTGCAGCATCAAAATCTCTAAGAGGCCACCGCAAGCCCGATTTTTGCAAAAAGTGCTCCAGTCTCCCTTTAAATACCAACCTAAAAATAGTAAGATTAGCTGCAGTGTGGCCAGTTTTACTTATCATGAACGTATTTAATGTCTTTGTCACTCTGAGTCCATAATAAAAATATGTAGTCGCTTGTCGAGCTCTCCGGGCCAATTCTACCACCTGTAGAGGCGGCTTCCAACTGAGGCCGCCCTGTCTCGAACCCAATTGAACTCGTGTTCAGCAGCCTTACGCTTGTCACTGGGTCCGCGAGGGAAGGCCACAGTGGTGTCTGTCTGGGTATGCCTTTTGCGGTGAAGTGATATAATCGAGGAATTTTATTTAAAATGTTCGGTTAGTGTTTTAAAGATAAGTGTTGAAGGTGGAGAACATTTATTCTGCGTTCGTTAGTAAATATAGGCAGTGCAGACACTGAGTACGTGCTCTCGGGAGCAAACGTCGTACAGTATAGCACTACTGAAACGAACCTGTCATCCCTTTTCTTGCCCGCCGGCCTCACGTCTGGACGTACTGAATTCCATGGCTTTCAAATGACCGCGAATATGCCGCTGCGCATCAACGCCAAAGGTCGCGGTTATAGTAGAATAATCGAGCTTAGAACGAAGATGCGAGTACTTTGGAGTCATATGCTAGAAGGCATACCTAGATCAGCAGTTTTTAATATCTTCGCCACACAGTTAGCACCATCTGTTCAACCACGTAGAACACCATCGGAGAAAGTAAACAGCGCTAATAGTATGGAGCGCCCTGGTGGTATGATCATGGCGTCTGTCCTGGGGGCCGAGGGAGGAGCCAATGGAGGAGCAGAGCTTATACAAGAGCTGATCCTGTCGGCTCAATTCGAGTCGATAGAAATCAATTGATGTAACGTACATGCTATACGTATGTCCCAGTACTCGGCCCGCTTGTGCAAACTGTCTGTCGAGATAATCACTGGCCATGTATGGGCTGAAATAGCCGGTCGTTCACACGCGCAAGGCAGCACGCCGCATTGTCCGCAGCCCGGAATACGTCGCACGCAGCGATCGGTTCTGGCGCGCAGTTACTTGTATATCAGATGCTTTAGCGATAGAACTTTTTCTGCTGAGAGAGGCCTTGCTTGCGGCGTATACACTGCTCCATGCAGACCGCGGAGATGTCCTGCGGCGTTTCCTCCTCCTTCTCTCCCCGTTGCGGCAGCATATACACACACCGCGGGTGCTTCCCGTCGCGTGCGCACCTGGCGGTAGCGCGCGTGCTGGCGGACAAGGTGCGCGCGTGTCCCATGCCAAAAGAGCCAGCTGGGCGGGCAGCACTTTCCCCGGCGAGTCTATTTTGTTCGGCTCCCTTCTTCGCGAGCAGGCGGGGGCTGACCCTGCTGCTGCCTGGACGCACCGACTGTCACCGGCAGGGCCTGCTGCCGCTGCGGTGATTTCTGGGTGCGCCGCGCCGCGAGAGTCGGGCTGCAGCTCCCGCTTTTAGGCGATCGTAAATTTTGATTCCCAGACGAGAGAAAATTTCCTCACCCCTCCGAATGCGTGCACCCAAGTTAGCAACGGGTCCCGCGCACTGGGAAGCGTGCTGCTGCTGTCCGTGTATTTGGGGAAACACGACTTTGCGCTCGCCGATGCTGCTTCACCCCTCGTCGATGAGCATTCTTCGTCGCTCCCGTTGTCCGGCGCCGCTCCTCGCGTCGGGAGTGCGCGTGCTTCCTCTCGCGGTGCAGAGAGGCGAGGGAAGAAAGCGAAACAACATGCTGGGGGGGCTGCGTTCATAAAGCGAACGCGTCTACTGCCTCTTGCTACCCTGTTCTGACTCAGAGACGCAAAAAGCTTGCCTCCGCAAAAGAACCCAGACTGCTCGCCCTACTATACTGGATGAAGAAGCGATAGTGTGCTATATATCCCCCTTACCTCCCCACCTCCTTTCCCCATGCCCACAATTTCGAGTGCGCATCGCGTTGTAGAAGAGGCTAATTCGCTCTAAAAGTACAGCGGCGCAGATGGACTCTGCGTCGCGTTTCGCTTGCAGTCAGGTTCAGCTCTGGCGGCCCGCCAAAATGAGCACCACTGTTCACTCCGAACCGGGCGCGCACACACGCGCAGCTGCCGCGCTGCTAGCCCAACAAAGGGCCCCCAAAGGCGGCCTCGGCAGCCAGCGCAAAGGAGGCGCAGCGAGGCGTCAAGGCGCGGGGTCGAGAGGGCTGCCGCGACCGGCAGGTTCAAAGCTGCCGTCGGCTAGGCGGCTCGCTCGCGCGCGCGCCCGCTGGATACACCTGTGCCGGCGGGGAACGCCCCCTCCTCTTTGATTTAGGCTGACGGCCTTTTTGGAAATCTAAATCACTTCGCTTATCCTCCGGCGGATGTCCTCCTCCGCGGCACCACCTCTGGACCGCAGTTCCCTCGCGGGAGCCCGCAGTGGCGCGGGACGCCCAGGGGTGCCGAGGTGCGGAGGAGAGGCCCCGCGTCTTGCCCCGCTGGCCGGCGGCGTGCAGATTGCCGTCTTCATAGCGCCAAGAGGGGCGAGTGCATTTCCATGTCGCTCGAGTCGCGAAGCAGGAACGTGAAGACGTGAGGATGTAGTTTATGGGGACCTTGCACCCCACCGTCGCTTGCTTCGACCCGTGTTTGGCTTATCTTTTGCTTGCGTGCTGCGCCATCTTAGCAGGCGTTAGAATGTGGCGCCGCGCGTGTTTTAACTGCCAGCGGTCTACATCCTGGTCGGCAGTATTTACTCTCAGTGTCGCTCTCACCGTACTACGCGAGCCTTGTTTATGTAATCATTAAACTGTGGTGTGCCAAGAAGGTGTCGGTATATACGTTTTCTTTTGTAGAATTGTACAGCCGCGTTCAATATGGCTTGCAGCGCGCCGCCGGTGGCCGTACATTGGTTCGCGCTTTGCATGAATTGAACACGTTTCGACACACAGCTGCGCCGAGCTCACATGTTGCTTCATGAAGCGTGCCCCTAACTGGGTATTAGTATATTTCAGGTCATATTCGGCGTGGCAGTAGACATGTACTAATGTGCCACGCACATATTTGCTATACACAACTGAAGCAACAAGTTATGTGTATACCTATAGCACGCGCGATTGCTCTGGCGTCGTATTTGTCAAAATATGTTTATACTGATAGTATATGTGTCCGACATAACACTCAGTGGGAGCACATCTTGCACTTCTGGACGAGACTACTGCACGAATGTATGAGCCTTTCCTCTCCTCATAACCTTCTACTATCTTTCTCGCAACGATGTGAGCGACCAAGCGCGGCTACACGACTGCGCGGCTGCGGTGGCCGCGTTTCGACGTAGGCGAAACGCACAAGGCGCCCATGTGCTATGCGATTTCAGTGCACGTTAAAGATCGCCAGGTGGTCGAAATTATTCCGGAGCCCTCTGTGGTGGCGCGAAGCGCCGAGGGACCAGGCGAGACTACATCGACGAGGTATCGGGAACGCCCCTTTATTCCGATGACTGTCGCTTATATACAGATGAGATGAATGATGGGTAGCGCCCCCTATACATACACAACATATTTCCCCCTCATAACACAACGCAAAGTACTAACACAACAATGAACTCAAACTATACACGCTTCACAGCACATGGCACGCTCCAGTCTTTCGGTCTCAGGCAAATTCGTCCGCACACCATACTGGCGGTCTTCTAGTTCGTTGCGGTCGAGCGGAGTATTGCTGGTCAGGAAGCTGAGGTGCAGACTCTGTTGATGTGGCCGGTGCATTTCCGGGACGACGAGCGCTCTTTTCTGTGTCCTCATTTTGCACCACTTCCGATTCGTCCGTGAAGGTAGCAGGAGTCTCTGGTTCCGCCCTGTCACCTACATGAGTCTCTAGGTCACAGGAAAATCTTCTGGCTGCACCACGTCGCTCTATAACCGTGTCAGCTAATGCTTGTGCACGTTTGTCCCTTCCTTTGGCAATTACCGTCAGCTTCGATGCATTCCATTTAGTGACATTAGCCAACAGAAATGAATGCTTGCCCACTCGTCTCTCTACTTGCAGCGGCAAGGAAAAGTTGTGCTTCGTCTTCGGTCCGCCTTGTTTTACTTTCACGAAATCTCCTGGTTCAATGGTGGACGTTCTGGCACCGCGTTTTTCATCTGTGTACCTTTTTGTTCGTTGCTGCTGCTCTCTGACCCGATGTGTTAACTTTTCTATGGCAACCAGAGGTTCGTCGAAAAATTCCTTTCCTGGAAGGCCGACTACATCCAGTCTTGTCCTCGGTCTTCTTCCATGTAGCAAGAACGCCGGTGACGCACCTGTAGCTGCATGCGGGGTGGCCCTATACACACCCAGGTACTCGCAGATTGCCTCCTTCAGCGGCCTCCGTTCCAACGCCACGACCTGGATATATTCCTTCAGCACGCGGTTAAACCGCTCAATATGTCCATTGCTTTGTGGGTAGTATAATGTTGTAACGCAGTGCTCAATCCCTCAATCCTGCTAAAACTGCTCAAAACATGTAGACATGAACTGAGGCCCATTGTCCGTCACGATGCTTTTCGGGCCACCCTTCTCTTGCAAAAGTTTCCAAGAGTAATTTTATAACAGCCTGTGTAGTTATCCTGGACACGAATGCCACCTCTGGCCACTTGCTGTGGTAATCAATGACAGTTACCGAAAATCTGCACTCTGGAGGTGCTCGCTCCATCGGTCCGACGGTGTCAATACCAAGCTTTTCCCAGGGCTTCTCTGGCCACTCCACTGGTTGCAAAGGAGGCATCACCGATTTTGCCGATTTGTCTGATGCTTTACAAACCACACAGTTCCTAATCACGGCTTCAACTCCATTGTCCATTCCGGGCCACCAGTACTGTTCCCTCAATATTTGTTTTATTCGCGCAATGCCTGGATGCGATTCGTGTGCCATCATGACCAATCTGGAAGTGAGTGCCGCAGGGGGTACGACTCGTTCAGCCCGAAACAGTAGGCCATCTACCACTGACAGCTCTCCTTGAATGCGAAAATACAACCTTAGTTTTCCGGCTAAACAGTTCTTTTCCGGCCATCTAGACATAACCTACCCTGCTACCTCGTTTAGCAGCGGATCATCAGCTGTTGCTGCTTGTAGTTCACTCTTTGTTATCAGGCTGGAAATTGCAGCGACCACCTCTTCCACAGGTTCGTCCTCAGTCAACCTCAGACAGTGGCAACCGAGAAAGTGCGTCCGCGACGACATTGGTTTGTCCTTTTGCAGATTGCTCTGTAAAATTGTATCGCAACAACATAGCACACCAGCGTTCAATACGCAATGGACGTCTTCCAACCCCGTTTGTTGACAGCAGTGTTACCAATGCTTGATGGTCAGTCCGTAACACGAACCTGCGGCCCCACAGATATATATGCCAATGTTCGCATGCCCATAAACATGCAAGCGCCTCTCGTTCTCCGGTAGAGTACTTGCGTTCTTGTGGATTTTGTGTCCTGGAAGCGAATGCCACTGTGCGCACTTCGCCGTCAACTACCTGCTGCAGCACAGCTCCAAGCCCATATGCAGATGCATCAGCTGTCACCTGCACAGGCAAAGACAAGTCGAACATAGCCACCACTCCACATGCTGACAGCATCTCCTTGACCTTAAGAAAACTTTGCTCTGCGTCCTGGTCCCACACGAACTCTTGGCCCTTTCGGAGAAGCCTTCGCAGTGGTTCCACCACTTCTGCATAATGTGGAAGAAAATGGGAGTAATAACCTACGAGCCCAAGGAATGATTGCAACGCCACTAAATCTGTCGGCGCTGGTGCCTTAAGTATAGCATCCACCTTTGATTTGAGTGGACCAAGACCACGTGCACTCACATGGTGACCTATAAATGAAAGTTCCTGGGCCGCGAATAGGCATTTATGATTCAGCTGCAGCCCAGCGCTGGCGACCCGGCCCAATACCTCGTGGAGGTTACGGTTGTGCTCGTTCTTAGTCTTTCCGAAGACTATGATGTCATCGATATAGAGCAATACACCCTTGCAGTCTTTCAAAATTTCTTGCATCATTCGCTGAAAGGCGGCTGGTGCTGATGCGAGACCGAAACACACCCTGCGAAACCGAAATAATCCTTCATGCGTGAGAAACGTCGTTATTTCATGACTCTCTTCTGCTAATTCCACTTGATGATAGGCTGAGGCAAGGTATAATTTCGAAAACATTGTTGCCCCACTCAACGCATGCAACAGTTCTTCTGTGTGTGGCAAAGGAAACCCATCAACAACCACTGCTTTGTTGGGCTCGCGCAAATCAACAATTAGGCGAATACTGTCATCCTTCTTCTGTACAACTACTATAGGAGACACCCATTCTGCAGCATTAACCTTTTCTATTGCCGCGAATATTTGCAGTGTTTGTTCGTTTTTCAAATCTGCCGCCACACCAATTTATTGCGACGCAAGACGCGACTAGATTTATCTCGATTGGTCGCAGCCAGGCAGAGCTGATTCTACGTTGTTCCGGAATGTTCTAGTAACTTTGCACGCTTTATCTCGAAAGTTCGCTATCAGCTTTAAATTGAGCACGGCCGACAGCGGCGGGCATTCTGTTCGACGACCGCCGAGCACGCTTGTCGCTTCGCCGCCGCCGAATGATTCAGTCCATTTTGGGTGCAAGTCAGCCCAATAAACAGTTTTCTTTTAGAATACCCTTTTGTCCGTCTTCATCGCTGCTTCGACTGCCGTCACCACTACGTGGCACTATAAGGCCGGCTTCCAGCAATCTTGCCAGTTCAGCTGCTACTTTCTCCATTAAGGTCAGGGGCAAGCGTCGCAGTTTCGCCGCTACTGGTTTGACATCTGAGCGCAGCTACACAGAGTGCACAAAGTTCTTCACTAGTCTTAACTTATTCGCAAAAATAAAGGAAAACTCGCACAACTCGGGAGAGAGCGACGGGGAGCTGGCCGTGACCTGCAGGCACTCCAGTGCCGAACCATCGATATGCAACTGTAGCTGTTGAACAGCATCCAGTCCCAGCAATGCCATGCCTGAGGAACAACATAAAAGCGCAGGTAAGTCGAGTTGTTCCCGCGCACACTACGGCACGTCTTTCTTCCTTTCTTCTCTTAGTCCCTCCTTTATCCCTTCGCTTACGGCGCGGTTCAGTTGTTTACTGCGATGTGAGACAGTGACTGCGTCTTTCATTTCCTGACAGCCAATTTATTTTTTTCTACACGACTGCGCCTTTCCTCTCCCACAGTGGCCCGTGAGTTCTGTCGAGGCATTAGTCGACGAGCGACTTTTCCCTCCAAGTAACACGGGAAGAAGAATCGTTGTTGTTGTTGAAACATTTATTGACAAAAATAAAAGAAAATCATAAAAGCAAAGGTTGCAGGACGGGTGGGGCCCTCATTTCAGGAGCCCAGTGGCTGTCGCTTCCGCCCGGGCTTGCTTGATCAGCTTTCGCTTTTTGTGCAAGCGTTTAAAAAGATGAAGTAATATCTTAATAGTGTAAAATTCTTTTAGTTTGCCGTTCGAACAGATAAACTTGTTTTTCTCTCACTTTATAGCTTGTGGTCGTATCGCAGTGGTGTGCTGGGTTTTGGGTGGCACTGCATGTGATTTATTCAATGCTTGCTTTGCCTTTCAGGGGAGTTTCAGTTTTCCCTCAGCCACCAGTTCCGGCTAGGCCATTCCACAGTAAATGGAATTTTACTCGAGACCTGTTTGGCCATATACCAGGAGTTAAAGGACAACTACCTGAAATCACCGAAAACTGAAGAGCAGTGGAATAGAATCATTTAAGTGTTCAGTGAAAAATGGCAGTTTCCAAATTGTTGTGGTGCCATGGACAGAAAACATGTCTGCATCATAAAGCCCAAAAATCTGGATCTGTTTATTTTAATTACAAAAAATCATTCAGCTCATTTGCTCTTGTGGATGCGAACTATAAATTCAGTTACTTAGATGTAGGTGCTCCATGCTCACAAGGGGATGGGGGGGATATGGCAAACAACCCCGTTGCGAAAAGCGATTGAGAAGAAGACAGCGGGGCTGCCACCGTCGGTAGAAATGGGGAACTCCCCCATACTGAACATGCCTTCAGTCATCGTTGGTGATGACGCTTTCGGAGCACGTGATGAAGCCATACACTGTGCACAACCTGCTGTTAGAGAAGAGAATCTTCAACTACAGGTAATCAAAATCAGCTTGTTGCGTAATGAATTAGTCTGCATACCACTTTTTGGCTTGGCATTGCACTTTAGGGCTTGTTTTTACTTCTATTGGGATATATTTGAAACTGTGAGCTGTATGCACTACTTTACAACTATGCTATGATGATCATTTTGGCGGTAAAATTCAGCGCGAATGGACGAAGGACACAGAAAAGGGGACAAAACAAGCGTTTGTTTTGTTTCCTTTTCTGTGTCCTTCGTCCGTTCGCGCTGAATTTTACCGCCAAAATGAACTACATCCAACTCGCCCAACTCACCATTCTTCTGAAGCTATGATGACTTTTTTGTGCAGGCTCTCGAGAGCACGCTGGGTGGCAGAGAATGCCTTTGGGATTCTTTCGAACCGGTTCAGGTTCTTTCACACAACTATTGAAGCCAAACCTGACCGCGTCGGTGTGTATGTTTGTGCTGCATGTGCCCTGCACAATTTCTTGGGCACTGACGTGCTGTGTGGTGCGGAAGCCAGTGGACCAGTGCCGCAGGAAACATTTTGCCCTGTGCAGCTTGCTCATGGTAGCCGCCCAAGAGCAGTTGCCTGTGCAGTGCGCGATGCTCTGTGAGACTACTTCAGTGCGCAGGGTGCATTGCCTTGGCAGGACGATATGGCGCATGCAGACGTCAGCAGGCACAGGCATCCTCTGAAGTGACTTTGCAGAGGAGCACATTAGCTCTTGCTCCGTGCACCGTCAGCAAAACTGCTGTTGTCACCCTCAAGAGAGCCACTGTAGTCGATGTGACTGCTTGTGCTGTTTGCATGCTATCTTAATGTTGCAACTATAGTAGGATACAACTTGAAAAAAAAAGCAGTAGCTAACAGTGGGCCACAACCTGCGGCATACTGTATTACTCCGCTGGCCAATCGCAATAGTAAACGAAATCAACTTTTCAATGTTTGACTATATTAAACAATCCAGGTATCGAAATTCTAGTCATTATAATTTTTTTTCCTGTGATTAGTTTTTTGTTTAGGTAACAGTAAAGGTTTCAACAATGGTCTACTTTTTTGTTGTGGAGTAAATCTGTGCGCCAGTCGTGAATGTGGGCGGAGCTTCACTGCAGACTAAAGTTGTATCCGACTATAGCTGCATGATTTGTAACTGGCTGCCCACTCATTGAAACATGAATTATCTCAATATTGCAGAATATTTATTCATTTTCAAAAATTGCACACTTCGAGTGCATAAATCGTTTAAAAGCTGTCAAATAAGTTGCATCAGAACTCAGTCCACAGCCATGCAATAAATGTGAGTACAAAGTGAGTATTAAAATAATATACATTGAGCATTGTAAGTACAATGTAAATAGTTTCGCAATTCTTGAGTATTAAAAAATAGTTTTATAACAATAGGCACCTTCCTTAACACGGCCATTACCAGAAACTTTTCATGCCGTAGCATTTCATGCCGTAGCACTCATCACAGACACAGCATCTCTAGCACTTGTTATGTAAAACAAGGTAAAAGTAAAACTAAAAATGACATTAATTTGTACATCCTAGGCTAACTTGTGACCGCAAAATTAAGGCATTGCTTATTAAAGAATCCTTTTCCTCCCTTAACATTATTCCCATAGATAACCTATACGACTTTCGTTTATTACAGGCAGCCTGCTACTCCTCCCCACAAATGAAAAGCACTATAGCTTTGTTGGCGTCTTTAAAACAGCGCATTACAAATTCAAACATAAAGACAAGAAACACAAACAAATGGGCAATCCCGCACTTTCAAACTTTCTATAAACATCAGTCATTGACCTATAACCTTCCTGTTGCGCTCAACAAATACTATTCTATTCATGAATACAGTGTCAAGCAGCTGCATTCCTATTTTGCTAGTATATGATTTCTATTACTATTTTTGTTCCGTTAGCAATATTTCATATTGAATTGCACATTGATGTTATTACTCTTTTGTTGTTTTGCTTTGTGTGAGATCTCTTTTTTGCGATATGCATCATGTATGCTGTGAGTATGTTATGTAAATAGTATAGATCAGTTTCATTTGTGAACTTTTTGGGTGAATGTTTATCTCTTTTTTGTAAACACACGCTACTGCCATGTATTGGGTCTCCTGGGCCTAGTCAAGCTCATAGCGTTTAGCTCAGGAGACCTTTCCAATTTCTGGAAAAATAAAATATGTATGTATGTACGGATAAAAACAATGCTACCAGCTCGAAATGGCACGTTACAACCCTCGGTGATTTGAACTCAAGGGGTCCAACAATTTCTCATAATAATGTAGAGTTAGCCAATGTTTTCTTAATACCTATTTTTTTACTGTGTTTGGGTTATATGAAATAAAAATTGTTCCAATTGCATAGACGAGTGTACTGCGAAATATCACTTACAGTGAGTCGCTTTGGGATGTTAAACATCATAAATCCTAACAATGTGGAGTTAGTGTGTCTTTCCAATACCTTTCATCTGATGGGACCAAAGTGTCAGTTCAAACTAAGTGAGTTAGATTTAATCAGTGTGCAAACCTGACATTGTGACATTTATTTGGTCATGGCACTTTGGTTCCTCTGGTAGCACATTAAAGCCAAGTCAGAAAAGATTACTTAGAACTGGCCAAAACAAAATTGCCACCAACTCTTGATTAGGGATTGCACTTTGGTTCCTCTGGTATCACATTAAAGCAAGCTAAAAAAGATTACTTAGATCTGGCCAAAACACAACTGCCGCCAACACTTGATAAGGTATTGCACTTTGGTTCCTCTAACATCGCATTAAAGCCCAGTAAAAAAGGCCACTGGAGACAAATGGAGGGAGCAGGTTCTTTGTACCAAGACAGTTCCAGTCTTATTTGACTGGGTCGTAAAGCAGAGGATGCCTGCTGGCCGGTAAAGAAAAACGACAATCAGTCATTACTGGGAATATACTTTTCTAGAATTGAGAGCAGGTCTTTCCGGCACCTGATGAGGTCAATAGGAGACAAAGAGCACATCAGTGCTGCTATGCCCTTTGCAAAGTGTAGAGCAGCGTCGTCTTGTTCTTGAAATGCAGCTGCAATTTTCTCAATGGCAGCAGTTCTTTTCAGCATCGTGTCAGCCTGCAATGGTCCACGATTTGCCGGCCTTGAGGCACTGCTACGTGCGAATGCAGGAGGGTCAGGCTGTCCATTCCTGGCAGCTGGAGGTGGCTCAACAGCTCTCTCGATGTCAGAGAGTGAGGTATCTCCATCGTCAGGCTGACATGAAAAACACAGAATGCTCTCACTAGCTAGCCATGACAGCACAAGTTATTGCGTTAATGCTGCGATGTTTTTGTACGCTGAGCACCATGAAATAAAAAAATGGGAACGTGTTCTTAACCCAGTGCCAGTATGCTGTATCGACTGCGCAGTATTTAAAACAAGACAACGAGCTAGCACCACAAGCCTTGATAAGTAGTTGCACACATTGGCAGAAGAAAAATACAGCTTTTGTAGCTTATTTAATATCAATGGGCTGGGTCCATCAAACAGGCAGCTGGCACTTTGGGAGACAGTTGGTGCAAACTGGTTAATTTGTTTAATGCACGACACAGCCTGATATGTTGCGATATGTGGATAGTGCATGAGGCAGAAGTAATCTTACTGTTTCAGATTCCTCGCCGAAAGCTTCGGTGTATGTTCTAGACGATGAAGTTGGCTGTGTTTGAGTCCACAAACGCCATAGCATGGAAGAATTTCCATTTCCCGGTGTACACCTCGCTGGCAGACTGACCACTTTTCGTGTTACCTTCTTTTTATCGGCCTGTACGTCCTCCTTTTGTTGTTGAAGAAGGTGCCCAGAAGATCTGCAACAATGCGCAACATCTTGGACTTATAACCGCTCTCAAGACAGCATGTATTCGAAGCAATACAATCACTTGCATTTGCTGTACACGCGCGCATACACCATGCTGTAAAGCAGAGACGTGAACAGGCTTGTAGGAGCCTCGAGCGGTGTTTTGCGGGGGTGCAGCAAGCGAAATTTTAAAGATCATGTAGTGATTTCGGCGGGAAAGGCTTTGCGCGCTCAGGCCGCTGCCGCCCAGTCCCCAGGCGCAAGAAAGGAACAAGCACCGGGCTTGCAACAAAGCACTTGCGCCTAGATTTTGCATCGTTTCACATGCAGCACACTGCTGCAGCGAAGGAGACAAGCCTGCTAACGTCTCTGCGAATGCTGGTAACGGCGAACATACACCCAGGACAACGTGCTCGAATTAAGCGCGCCGCTGTTTGCAACAAACTCGTGAACAAACTGCAACTTGAAGGAAAACGAGAGGAAATAACTTGGGGTTTTTTAAGACGTACCTGGAGTAAATGGACCGCATTCCGGGAACTTCAGCTGCATTTCGTTAGCAATGTTGAGCCACAGCGCGGCACGAAGAGCGTTGTCAGAGTAGTCGTCCCGGTGTATATCCCACAGAGCGGGAAAACTTTCAACAAGCGCGATAAAGAAAAAGGTCGCATCATCTGTGAATCTAGAACCGTGCGTACACGACGCGCTTTGGCTGTTGGAAAGCTCGGCAAGTGAATCGATCGGGGACGTTCACAGGCATTCGCGGCTGTCAATACGGAACTTTACAGCCGCTCTAGTTTCTCGCCCTCATGTACTTCGGTTCGACCACAGGCTTGGATTGGATTTTGAAAATGTGAGCGTTGCCAGAATAAACGGTTTAACCGTTAAAGCTTCTGAGAGTCACCGCTAAAGATCCGAAGCAATCCGAAGTGTGAAAAGGTCTCCTGGCCATATCGCGAATTGCTGCTCGCGAAGTGAAGCGGAGAAGCGGGAATCGGTGACGTAGGGTCACGTGACGGCCATCCGCGAGGGCGCTTCGCGATTAGGTCAGGCTGACTTACCCAAGGCATTGGGGTTTAGGGATAGTGAATGGAAAGTGGATTTTAAGAGCTTACAATACACTGTAGCGCAGCAAAAGACGAGGACGCAAGAGACGAGAGACGAACACCACGAGCGCTAACTTCCAACAAATTTTATTCTCCTGAAGCATCACATTTATACACCAGAAAACAGTAATCACACGTGCGAACAGTATCGATTTCTTAGAAAAACGAGCTCTTTATCTGAGAGGAGAATGGAAGGTGTGCTAACACACGAGCATCCTGACCTATTTATCTTTTCGGCTTCAATGATTTCGCGCGTTAACCTTACTCTACTTTTTCCTATCACAAGACTTTTATCAAAGAAAGGCTTACAGGATTTTGACTTGCATGCGAGAATGTGGTCAACTAGCGATCCGCCTTGCCCGTTTCTGACGTTGCGAGCGTGTTCCATTAGGCGCTCGTTCAGACATCTCCCCGTCTGGCCGATATAATGTTTCCCGCATGACAAGGGAATTATTTCCCTTGTCATGCGGGAAACATTATATCGGCCAGACGGGGAGATGTCTGAACGAGCGCCTAATGGAACACGCTCGCAACGTCAGAAACGGGCAAGGCGGATCGCTAGTTGACCACATTCTCGCATGCAAGTCAAAATCCTGTAAGCCTTTCTTTGATAAAAGTCTTGTGATAGGAAAAAGTAGAGTAAGGTTAACGCGCGAAATCATTGAAGCCGAAAAGATAAATAGGTCAGGATGCTCGTGTGTTAGCACACCTTCCATTCTCCTCTCAGATAAAGAGCTCGTTTTTCTAAGAAATCGATACTGTTCGCACGTGTGATTACTGTTTTCTGGTGTATAAATGTGATGCTTCAGGAGAATAAAATTTGTTGGAAGTTAGCGCTCGTGGTGTTCGTCTCTCGTCTCTTGTGTCCTCGTCTTTTGCTGCGCTACAGTGTATTGGAACTATGTACCAACAAGCCCAAAAAGCCACGCTACTAAGAGGTTAGAAGTAACCAAGCGAAGGTTATCTGATTGGTGGCTAAAAGAAAGACAGGGGTAAAATTTCACAAGGCATGGCTAGGTGGCTTGAGCCACCGCCCGATTTAAAGGGTTCAGCCGTATCCATCCATCCATCCATCCATCCATCCATCCATCCATCCATCCATCCATCCATCCATCCATCCATCCATCCATCCATCCATCCATCCATCCATCCATCCATCCGTCCATCCATCCGTCCGTCCGTCCATCCGTCCGTCCATCCATCCATCCATCCATCCATCCATCCATCCATCCATCCATCCATCCATCCATCCATCGTCTTGTGAATCCACCTTAATGGGCGGTTACGTCATCATTTTAAACTATAGAGCAAAACAAATTGGTATGCTTAATCTACAAGCTTCATGCATTCGAATCCTTGAATCTCATTGAATTCTGAAAAAAAAAAAAAACCTTTTCAGCTTCCTTTTAAGCGCCCGTTCCCTCGGTTTCACTCTCTCGGTGGAGAGAGTGAAAGCGCCCCGAAGAAGGAGAAGGGGGTTATAACAGGCAAAAAGGGGTTCGCAGTCTGAGCGCACTGCCCGCTCGTAGATCACGTTACTGCACGGCGCATCTGGCTGGCTGCACAACGTGCGCCCATGGTAGCCGCATTGATGAAATAAATAGGTCAGAACACATGAAAAGAAGTTCTTTGGATACAACGGACACCAGGATGACGCAATACGTAGAACTGCTACGCTGGTCAAACCTATCAATGATAAAGCATGGTCGTCGAGAAATGGTTTTATAATGGCATGTTCTTCAATTTCCTGTTGCCATTCCGGTAGAGGGGCTCTGGGTATGTATGCAAGCCCCAGAAGCGCTAGTGACATAACCTTACCGTTTGCAGCCAGGGGAACTAACCCCGGTTCATCAACGCACTGGCCATCGCCTGCTGCGGGATCCGCCCGAGTTTGGTGGAATCCACACGATACTTTGATGTTGTCTTTTCGGCGATACTGTATCAGCGAGAGTAGAGCGGCGTCAGTCTGTTGATACAGGACCCTTTGGGACGTCTGCCGCCATCGTTTCAACTGGAGAGGGTATTCCTGCCCACGAAAAACTATGAACATGACAGCCAGCGCTCGTATATACTGAGACGAAGATTGTCATGCTTGCCATGTTGGCCCCTCAGCAGTGCACGCAGTGGTTGTGAGCCGAACGAAGGGAAGAATTCGCCTGCTGTACAGGCGAGTAAAGCCCTGAAAGATCCTGCATGCAATGGAACCGGAGTTTGTCAGGACAAACATGTTTCATACCGGGACGGTTTTCGGCAAACAGGACGAAACAGGTTTGTTCGGGTCCGGTTTAGCGCTCATACCGGAGAGCGCGGGCTTGTTCGGAGTGTTTAAAAGGCTTAACAGAGTCTGATTTACCGCTCATACATGTAAGACCGGAGTCGTTTGGAGCTTGCACTGTTTTTCAGTGTCCGATGTGGCGCTCATACCAGGAGATACATGAATGGGACTTACTGCGCACAGTGATAGCATTTTCTTGCGGTTTCAAACTTGGAAGTGAGCCGATAAATTGCAGCGCATAACTGAAACGAAGAACGTACGCTTACGTCAGCAACGTGAAAATTGCGCTCGGGGTTAACTGGAACACACCGGTGACCACCGAGATATAAACGGCTAGATACATAACAAGCGTAGTAGTGCACGAGGTATAGCTATACGACGAGCACACCATCATTCTAGATTGGCCTGATGGAAACAGCTGTGGAAAAGTTGTAAAACATGAAAAAAAAGACTAGCAAGGGATGAATCATGCAGTGTGGAAGAAGAAAAAAACCGGTAATGATCGCCTGTTTTGCACACTTTCTTCTGCGTTCTCTTTGCTGTTTGTAGTTAATAATTAATAATTGGTTTTGGGGGGAAAGGAAATGGCGCAGTATCTGTCTCATATATCGTTGGACACCTGAACCGCACCGTAAGGGAAGGGATAAAGGAGGGAGTGAAAGAAGAAAGGAAGAAAGGGGTGCCGTAGTGGAGGGATCCGGAATAATTGCGACCACCTGGGGATCTTTAACGTGCACTGACATTGCACAGCACGCGGGCGCCTTAGCGTTTTGCCTCCATAAAAACGCAGCCACCGCGGTCGGGTTCGAACCCGGGTACTCCGGATCAGTAGTCGAGCGCCCTAACCACTGAGCCACCGCGGCGGGGCTGTTTGTAGTTCTTAATATTAATCAGCCGAGCTGTCGTTCGTTCAACGGTTCCCGGTTTGTTTACTCCTGTAAAAGACTTAGTCAAAAGTTAATTATCGGCGTCGCTACTCCGTAAGCCTAGTGTGAAGCTTAACGATGCATTATGACCGGAATTTATGTGCCAGGTAGCTCTGTGTGCAGCGAGAATTACGTGCGTTGGTTTCGGTGACTGTTGGCTTCCTTCGAATGTGCGTTCTGAAAGGATGACAAAAAGCTATAATTGAGGAAATTATGGCATTATGAGATGTTTCTATTAAGAGTGGTGCTTTCTTCAAGATTCAGGATATCGGTGACACCTTCTGATAGCCCGCAAGAAACTGCCGCACACTTGCAGGACAATCGGCTAGGTATACGAATGCAATTTCTACACTTGATAAAAGTACGCAAACTGCGAAAATTGCAGTGACACTGGAAAGCACAAGTAATTCACTGAATTTCAGTGCAATCACTGGAATTCTGTTTTATCACTACTCAGCAGGTCTGGGGACTCAGTGCCGCCTCATCTCTGTTCAAATGTGCTTAACAACACATCCATTAGGTCATTTTCATCCCCAGTACTCTCCACTCAGATGCCAGTTGTGAATGATACCAATTATCAGATCATGGACCCCATAATATTTGAGTCAACAGGCATCAAAGCTATAATAAATAAATTAAAACCCAAATTATCTTGCGGACTTGACGGATCAATATTAAATTTTTGCAAAATACGGTGTATTACAGTTCAATAATACTAGAGTGCATTTTCTCACAATCGTATAACTCTGGCACTATACCTCATGTCTGGAAATCTGGAAAAGTAATCCTCATCCACTAGTCAGGTCCAAGGCATGATCCCCTCAATTACAGGCCCATTTCCCTTACATCTGTACCATGTAAAATCATGGAGCACATTATATACACACATCTTGTTAACTTTCTCCAAAATAACTTTTTCTCAAGTGTCCAGCATGGATTCCGCATACATTTCTCTTGCGAAACTCAGCATGTCTCCTTCACTAATGATTTGCATGCCTACCTAGACCCTGTTTTTTTTCAATTGACTGTATATTTCTTGATTTCTCTAAAGCTTTTGACAAGGTAAACCATGCGCTATACTTCTTCATAAACTAAGCTTCTTAAGCATTGACCCTGCAGTAATTGATTGGATTCGCGCTTTCCTCACGTCCGGCGTTGAGTTTGTAACTACTAATGAAGTTAACTCACCTTCGGCCCCAGTCCACTCCGACGTTCCGCAAGGGTCGGTTCTGGGTCTTCTCTTATTCTTGATTTACATAAACGACTTGTCTTCTTGCGTTTCTTCCAAAATTTGCCTGTTTGCTGATGACTGCGTTCTGTACCGTAAACTTGCTGATAATTCCGATGTCCTATTAGTTCAGAATGACCTTACTAATATTAACGAATGGTGCAGTACATGGTGCATGCAATTAAATATTAACAAATGCAAATAAATGAGGGTATCTCGCACTAACTTAACAAATCCCACGTATACACTTAATAACAACTTATTAGAGTCTATGACATCGTACCGCTACTTTGGTGTAATCATTCCCAATGATCTCTCTTGGAAATCACATGTCAGTTCCATCATCGCCAAGGCAAGTCGTACTCTTGGATACATTCGCCGTAATTTCTGTCTTGCACCATCATCATTAAAATTTATAATGTACACAACCTACTTTCGTCCACAACTCGAATACGCATGATCTGTTTGGGATCCCGGCCAAGTAACCCTCATACAGTCCCTTGAGGCAGTGCAAAATCGCTCAGCCCGGTTCATCTTAAATAACTATCAAAGGACAACCAGCGTTACTAACATGAAAGCATACTTGCATCTCCCGTTATTATCAACTCTAAGAAAGCTATCTCGCCTCTCACTTTTCATAAAATATACCACCATAACCCAATAACTCAACATTGCGCTCCTTGTGGATTGAACCCCCATCATACATTTCATATCGCCGTAACCACAGTCAAAAGGTCAACATTCCACACTCAAACACGGTTGCCCATTCTAACTCGTTTCTTCCCCGGACCTGTAATGATTGGAATAACCTATCTGCATCACTAACAAGTATAACTGGAGAAGGAAACTTTAAATCCGCGTTTCAAAGCTTCTTTTTTGCCTAGTGTTAAATCCCTTTTCATTTGTTTGTCTTCATTGTGTACTGTGTTTCTTGTTGCATTTTTATATTTTGTTATATTTTTTGACGCCAATGCCGCCTTAGAAATTACATTTTGTACCTTGTTGTTCTTTCTTTCTTTTGTTTTATTTTGTTTCCTTCGTGTGCTAACTTTACTTTGTATACTTTTTATCTAAACCTTGTCTTGACATTGTATAAGCTGTATCCGCCCCTCCACTCTGTAACCTACATCTGTACCCTGAGGGCATCTTAAAAAAATAAATAAATAAATAAATAAATAAATAAATAAGTGCAATCTAGCTCTATCAAATATTTAGTTATAGGATTAGTACAGCAATGTTCCTCTGTTTTACATGTCTTGATGTGTATCTGCGTTTAATGTTGTAATCTATGTTTGATAACACCTTTGATCCCTTTTTTCGTGATATACCTATTGTTCTAATTGATATACTACGTGTCCTTTTTATAATGTTTTGTTATTAGGGCTGTATTTTTTTTCTGCATTAGAATTTTGCGTTTTAAGTGCATGCAATTTTTTTTTTTGTAACAAAAGGATGGTATTGTCCCCAAACTGAGTTCGAAGTTTATAGATAAAAGGTGCGGAATGCCTGACTAAGTCCTAGTCAGGCACTCCGCACCTTTAAATTTGTCCCTGGCCTTTTAGTTTTCTGATCATGGAAAATCAAGAATAAATAAACGAAATGAAATATTGGCGTATTCCATTTGGCCATCCTGAGCAGCTCTCGGTATTCCCGAAGCAGCGAGATATCTATAGCGATCCAATCAGAACTCGGGATCTGAATCCAAATCGGCCATTGAAAAGCTTTCTGCGGTTTTGCGCATCAAGAAAACTTGCTCCTGATCGCCGATTGGAATACACCATTAATGGTTACGTGCTCACCTGAGACCCTAAAGGTCAGAGGTTCGAGTCCCAATGCTGAACTGCTTTTTTCTTTCGATTTACTCGTTTTATTTGTACTTTCTTAAAATTAATCATAGTTACTTTACAGCTCGTAATGTTTTTTTTTCATGTCTTTTTCTCTCCCAGCAACCATGCAGGGTCGTCAAGTAATACACCCTGCAAAACACATGACCCTCCTGTTTCAAACAACCCCTCTTGTTCAATAATTCGGCTCACCTAGTTTTGTATAAATGTTATACCGAGTTTTTTTTAATAGTAAAAAATATTACAAGTGACCAAACACTTGAGCGGCGGCAACGTGCAGCGTGCGGTTCACGAGTACGTCAATAACAAGAGTGTTAGGCCGATTCCGCTCCTCAGGCGTAGGGATGGTTCAGGAGACAGGTATCGCCTGAAGAGAACTCTTTTCTTTTATTCCGCTGCTCCCGTGGTCGGTCACTTGTGCTATTCCTTTTGCTTGTCATTGTATACTGCTAGCCATAGTTGCCGCACACAGTGGAGCGGTATATATTAGAACATGGCGAGACTATCAAAATCGCAATACCCCACCCTTCAAACCTGCACATTTTCTCCGATCCACAGAGCCGTGAAATGCACATTTGAGCATGGGGCAATAGATCTCTATGTGCCTTCACGATGTCATCGTCTGAAAAACGGTGGTGGACTGTGGTGGCAACGGACTACCTCACATGACATGTGGTGCCCTGTCCGAGGACTACTACACAGTTCTTCGGAACCTACACGCAGTTTCACGTCAAGGCGCGTCCACGGTCGCCGTTCCGGGCGCCAGGTGCCGTACCGGCAGTCTGCTGTCGAGAGCGGCCTTGACGCATCTACTTCGCGCACGTATAATGGTGCTTGCCTGCCGATGTGACCGCCTTCAGCTCTGAAGCGATGCTGCGCCAGCGCGTTCAGATAAGCCAGCGTTTCCAACTTGATAGCGGATGCGTGCGCGCAACCTAAGAGAGCGGCACACGTTGCAAGGTCCGCCAGTTTCTTAACTGATCCTGAGCTTCGCTTACCGCTTGATGTCTGCAGGGACAGAAATCATTCACAGTGGCGCAACAGGACGATCGCTCCTATGAACGCGAAATATATAGGAGCACTAACGGCTCGAGGCAGTGACTTCCCTATACGCGCCCCATAGATGGGGGTGTTCACACTCTCTTGTTCTTGCTAAGACACCCCTTAGTTCGTAACGATTTTTTTTTTTACACAAGATGAGAAAATTTGTTCAATAGCGCCGGAAGAAGGGCATGTCCTTGTACGTGAAGGGATACATCGTCCATAGCTGACTTAGGGTTGAAGAAACAGCGACATTAAATAAAATTACAACTGACTATCGCTCTCTGTTATCCTCAACACCCTTCCCCACCTAACCGCCCTTCTAGAAATGTAGACCCCCCCTCCCACCTAATTCCAATTTCCGGGGAAGGCCCTGGCGCCGCTGGCTCGCGTTATAGATGTAAACTGGCAGCGTATAGCTTCCATAGAGGCACATACGTTCAAAACATGATGGCACATGAAGCGCATATCAGAGCCCCCTGCTTGATGGGAGGCAAGGCAATTTAGCCGCAAGTGTCGTAAAGTTTACGACACAAAAGCGTGAGTCTTTGGCGCTATTTATGAAATGATTTTCTGAATTTGCAATGCTGGCAAGCTCACCTAGTCCCTCTCGTAAATCACTGCCTTTTAGCCCGCGCCAGCCTCTTCGCTCTCTCATTTGCGCCAGCTTCTCCCAAACGTGTAGACTGGGCCCACCTGGGGCCATTTTTAAAATGAAGAGCGCGAAGTCATGCTGCAACTGGTACCTGTTTGCAACGGGGCACTAACCGGGCCTATAGTTTCAACGTTTGAACCCAATTGAAGCCACATGGCGAGGCAGGAAGCAAAGGCGGAATATTGAACCCACCAAAATGCAGCAACCTAGAAACCACCCGAGTGTAAAAAGGCACCTTCACAACGTGCACGCTTCATCACTCCAAAACTGCATTTATACTGCAGAGAGGGGGAGGGGCCGCTGACATATGCTCCTACCGTCAACCGCAAAGCAAAGGCAAGTTGCGATAAAATTAGCGAAAACAAGGTACCGCAATTGTCAGCAAGCCTCGTGCCTTCTGTGTAATATCAAAAAGTATAATAATGTTTTCTTTTGCTTAAATGTAGTAAAATAACAAGATTTTTTGTTTAATAATTTACATCATGGCTGCTTCACGGACTAACGGCGGATTTTTATAACTAAAGTTGTTTTCACTATTTTCCTTCACCTTTCTTTTGTTGTTGTTGATGTCGTAATAGCGTTCCTCACACTCAGCGTTGTCTATAGTTTCACAGCGACGGGGCGTTTTGAAACATCTCCCTCTGAAAAGAACCGTGACGGAACTACAGAACCGTTTCTCGGGTTAAAATTCCGAAAAGCACGTATCGGGAGAAAAATGCTGAATATTCAACTTTAAACCATGGTGTAGTTTGAAACTCAACCAAAGGCGGCGTTGCTGGCGATTGAGATCCTTAAACAACGTCGCCGTTTGTGGATCTCAGTTGCTCACACTCTGGCAGGTACAGCGCCCACGCATGTTGAATATCTCGCCCCAGGGCTCTGCGAAAGTTGTTATTGCTGTTCCGCCGAAGTGAGAAAAATGAACATCCGCTGGCTAGTGAAGCCTGAATTGGACGTTGACTTGTAGGAAGGTCGCACCTCCAATCGTTGACCTAACGACAGTGCCGTTTGACAGTGAGAACCGGAATTAGGTTCAGCACCACTCCAGATTTCAGGCTTCTGTGGTATCTGATGTCGTAACTACGTAGCTGCTCGGAGATAAACAAAAATTGTTGTCAAAAGCCGGATTACAACGAAAGCCACTTCATTTCGTCATGACTTGCTCTTGAATAAACGAACACGTAACCAGTTGATCCAGTGCTCTTTATTAGTGTGTGTGTACACACAGATTTTTGCAGCACAATAGGACTAGACAGGCCACATAGGGGCCTGACCGGTTTATTAGCATATTTATAGTCTCTGTAGCAGGCACCTAACCGAGGTGAGGGAAGGGGGGCGAGGTGGCCCAGTCCTCCTCGAAATCAAGTTCTCTCCCCCCCCCAAACTTTCCAGCCAGTGCTCTCGTCGGGCATGCCCTGCTCAGCACCCCATCTCCACCTCCCGTGCACGCCGTCTTTTCACAAACGGTTAATTTGAGCACCCCCGAAAAATAATCTGGTTACATGCCTGCTTTGTAGGCATTTCTCACCCTTGGTTACCCAGCGTTGGGCTTATTGCTGATGCTTCCACTGGGCCCGTTGTATTCCGCAGGTTCCTCCACTAGTCGACAGATGACATCAGCGTGATCTACAGCCGAGTACCCTTTCCCAAAACCAGCCTATTCCCTGGGTGTGTAAAGCTACCCCGTGCTGCTAGCAACTAGGAATACAACACAGCGCGATAATACAGTGGTGTCCCGCCTTTTCTTCGTCCTTGTCTAAAAGTTGCGCCGAGTTTGTACTAGCTGTTGCGAATTACCAACTAGCCCAACGCTGGCAAGCTTTCAGCAGGATAGCTTAGTAAATGTCTTGCACCGCGACGCATATCTAAGTTTTCGAGTCTTCGCCATTACCGTGTCTTTGTGGATTAGACTCATGTCAGCGACCATGCACTTGAGGTTATGAAGTACACAAGACGCGCAATGTGACCGGAATATGCTCCAGGTGCGGCTGCTCCACTGACCCCAAACTACTCCCCTTTCTCTCTGTCTCTGTGAGCGTAAGTGCACTGCGCACCTAGGCCGAAATTTGTTTTCTTTTTTTTTGTGGGGGGGGGGGGGGGGGGGCACGCACTCTGAGGTGCCACTCAAAAGAAGCTCCTTTTTCGGCATAATGTACCTGGTGAGCCGTTCGAGGAGTCACAACGTGTGCCCGTGAGATTCTCTGTGAAAGAATGCGCAGTTTTTCTCTCTCTGAGCAAGCCCCTACAAATCCTGTGGCTCAGACCGAGGATTCCATGTGTCTTACTCCGTTAGCGCACGCCATAGCGATGGCTGTTCGATGGGCTTCGAGATGTGGCAGATGTTCTGGATAACTTCGGAAACTCCCCGGAGCAATTACACGATACCGGTCGCTCTATTCCGCCTAGCTGTTCACACCTGCTATCGTCGTTTTGGGCCTGGTGGCCACGCTTTCGAAAGCTTCGCAAAAAAAAAAAAAACGAGTTTCAACGAAAGAGCGCAGGCGTCTGCGTTCCGCGGGTGCGCGCGGTTTTCGGGGGCATCCCGCGGTTTCGAGAGCAAGCGCTTCGGGCTCGAGCAATTGGCGCGCGTTCGCCACGGGGGCACACGCGCCGTGGCAACATCTGGCCGAGCCGGCTCACGTCGAAGAGCGTTCCAACCAACAGCGGGACGCAGCGGGTAGTACACGTTAATGCCGACGTAATGGGCAGTGTGCCGTCGGTTTTCGAAGGTAAAACACGCGGCCCGGTCGATGCCGGCCGCCGCTCACCATTTTTCTTCCGGTTTGCTGCTGGCCTCATGCGCTGCGCAGCTTTTCAGGCCCGCTTCCGAAGCCAGAATAGTTAGCGGAACCGGGGGTGGGGGGGGGGGGGGGGAGGGGTATTGACTGCAGCCCGCAGCGACTCGACGGCCATTTGGCCGCGGGTCAAGTACGGGCGCGCGCGCGCGCTCTTCTTTCTGGCAGACGCTCTTCTAGCTGAGCGCTTGTGAATGGGGCAGGAGCGCGCGCAGTAGCGTGCCGCCCGAAGATGCCCCTTCCATAGGCCTCCTGACAGGTTTACTTGTTTCGGGTAATTTCTGAGAATAGGGGACAAAAAAACAAAGAACAGAGGCCGCGCGAGAGGAGTTCAAGAGACTAGGAGCACTTGAGGCGGTCGGAGGAGGCGTCAGGTGGCGGGGGGCCGGCCAGCGGTACGAACGCCTGCTGCCGCCGTTGCCGCAATCGGCGGCTGCCGGAAGTTGGGAAACGCGCGCCGTTGAGTTTCACGCAGCGCGCAGTGCAAAGTTGGCGTGCGGATTCGCGCCGCAGCGTTCGACCTCAACCGTGACCTGGTGGCCGAGTGCGCAACAGCGGCTCGAGCCCTCTCCCTGCGACGGCGCGAGCTCGAAGCTATGCTGCGAGAATGGCCGCGCGAAAACCGCCGCGCTGCGTCTGTCGGGCTATGTCCGGCCGGGGACATCCTTTCTAACGTATATGTGGTGCGAACAGTGATTTAAGATTGAAACGATGGGCTTTGAGCCGATATAGAAGCAATAGAATTTCTGGCTGCAATGCTCTGGGGTCACTATAAAGTGAGAACTAAATTGTTATGTACTAGTTATGTATTATACATTAATTTTTCCGCGAGAAACATTTACGGAGAAATGAAAAGTTTTTGATACGAACGTAATGTTACCTAAGCGCCATCACAAAATCCGCCGTGCTGCATTATTTCCCACGCGTGTTGCGTTTGCGATGGCGCGAGCCGCGATCAGCTGTCTCGGTCACGCGCTTAACCGTCCAAATCAAATTGCTGAGTCCTTCGGGCTAGTGCACAGGCAGCGCGAGCGAGTGTCTACGTCAATGAAGGAACGGGTTCCGCGAGCGAGATGATGTTTAGCTCGATGTTACAGGTCCCCACTCCTCGACATTTACTCAGGCAGCCGGCCGTCCGCATTCAATCGGCATTCGTGGCCTTGGGGGCGGTTTTTCACCAGGCAGATGGCCGTTGCTGTATCAGTCGGGCTGCCGAGTATACGCACACGCGGGCCCGTGTAACGCGACGAAAGAGCTCCTCTCGCTACAATCGTCGGCGGAAACACCTGGTTAACGCCCGTATAACTGCGGAGAGGCGCTTGGCCCGCACATGCTGGAGACGTATACTCGCGGGCGGCGAAGGTGTGTCAGTGCAGGCTGCCCGCGACAGCAATAACCGTTTAACCGTACACGATTGGCCTCGTTGAGAAAAAGTGTTAATGAAAGGGCATCCGTCTAAGGAACACATTGTACTACGCTGGGAACTAATCAACGCTTTATTTTATTTATTTGTTTATTTATTTATTTATGAATACTGCAGACTCCTTCGGAGTCCATGCAGGAGTGGGAAACAATCATGAACGATACCACACATACAGAACAAAGGCAAAGAAAAAAGCTACACATTCATACAATAGATTCCACTTCATCCGGACAATCAACAACATTCTGAGGCAGCCTATTCCAGTCGGACACAGTCTTAGGGAAATAGGAATATTTAAATGAATTGATACAAGCCCGGTATTCTTGTAAAATTTTCCCGTGTTTAAATCCTGTGTTAGCTCGTGATACAGGGTAAGGTAGAGAGTCTTGTTTATCTGCGTCTTATTATTGTACAGGAGGTAAAAAAACTTAAGCCTGTATTCTTTGCGTCTAGATTGGAGGGTCTGAAGGTCCAAGAGATTAACCATCTGTGTCACGCTATCTGTTCGCCTGTAGCGGTTGCAAATAAAACGGACGGCCATTCGCTGCACCTTTTTCACCTTGTCTATATTTGTTTTGGTGTAGGGGTCCCATATGCACGACGCATATTCCAAAATCGGTCTAACCAGGAATTTGTATGCAGTGAGCTTCACCTGTGTTGAGGCTGTCGCCAATTTTCTTCGAATCCCCCAAAAGGCCTTAGCTGAAGGTTTAATATTTCACGTAAAATATATACGGCCAAAATTAAATGCACACGTGGCGTGCGTGCAACTAAAACATTTCCAGGTTTTCCGCCCTCCCCCCCCCCCCCCCACCCCTGGGTAAAGAAGTACCAGTGATGGCAGTAACACATATACACTGTAAACATAAATTACCCGACAAGGGAGTACAGAGTAAGTGAGCAGTCCCCTAGCGGATTCCCTTCTTGGGGTCAAGATATGCTGCCCAAGTTCATGGGTAGATTTCAATCGTTAAATGTAGGTAATTCTTGCTGTTGGCAACAAAAACAAGTTCCCACCTCAGGGCATAGTAGCTTGAAGCTGTTAGAAATGGAGGGAAACTTTTATGCGCCGCATCGGAGGTGTTGAGGTTAGCAAACAGAGGAGATTGAAACCTCGGTTAAAATCTTCGTAACTGCAAGACCTTCGCATATTTTGAAGGGGGATCATCTGTTTCAGCATTCTGTGTTTTTTTTTTTTTCACCCGCCGCGGTGGCTCAGTGGTTAGGGCGCTCGACTACTGATCCGGAGTTCCCGGGTTCGAACCCGACCGCGGTGGCTGCGTCTTTATGGAGGAAAAACGCTAAGGCGCCCGTGTGCTGTGCGATGTCAGGGCATATTAAAGATCCCCAGGTGGTCGAAATTATTCCGGAGCCCTCCACTACGGCACCTCTATCTTCTTTGACTCCCTCCTTTATCCCTTCCCTCACGGCGCAGTTCAGGTGTCCAACGATATATGAGACAGATACTGCGGCATTTCCTTTCCCCAAAAAACCAATTATTATTATTATTATTATTATTATTATTATTATTATTATTATTATTATTATTATTATTATTATTATTATTATTATTATTATTATTATTATTATTATTCCGTGTTTTTAGTGGTGAAAATTTACCCCCGGGGCATGGACAGCATACCGTGTCTCTGTTAGGGAGTGCGCTCCTTTTTTACTCTTTTTAGGGGAATTCATGTTTAGAGTGTACGCAGGCCTGACGAAAACGTACTCCCTGGCATCGGCTTCACCTATCGCGTTGCTCAGACCGATCTAAAGCTGTCATTGGCCGGTGGAGAACGCGGGAGCTTTCGATTACGAAACACTAGAGCGCGAACGGACAGCGCATCGACGTTGGAAACCGGAGCAAAGTCCTTCGTACTGTTCTCGCTGGAAAAGAAAAAAAAATGCAACAGAGTAAGACCTGTCAATGTGATCGTCGTGTGAAAAATCGTAAATAACGAAAGCCGTGGTCATAAGCTGCGAGCGTGGTGAAATATTCTTAGCTTGTACTAATTTGTGTGCCTAACAAAACGCGCTCGAGGATACGAGAGCTGCACACATGTAGGTCCAGCGGTATGTTTAAATCCATTTTAATTTTCAAAACAACGTTGCTCTAAATTGAAACATGTCTCGCATGACATAGTTAACCAAAAAGAAGCTCGCACTGACAGATAAAAAAAACGGACTGAGGTACGAAAAAATGGAAAGGTGCTAGAGATGCGACAAAGAGGTATACAGAGAAAAAAAAAAGAGGTGAAAAAGTAAAACTGCGCATATGAGCTATGCTCAGGGCGGAACTCCTTCTACCGGCGTCATACTTACGGGGGGTCACGTCGCACGCCTGCTCAGGCGCCCTGGTACGGTACCACGCCCCACACCACGCAACAAATGCGCGGTCACCTTAGCTGCAAGGTCTTGACATCCCAGCCCGGGTGAAGGACGAATTTGGACTCGGGGCAGGGAAGGGGGCCGCCCGTGCTCGTTAATCAACGCGGTCCCAGGAACGCCGAGAAGCGTCTGGGACTCCGGGCCCGTCAAAACACACATGTGGGGGCACCCCCCCCCCCCCCCCCACGCACGCGACGGAAGAAGCCGGCGGCATGTGGTTGGCGCCCGGCTTCCGTCCGGGGAGGAAGAAAGAAAGCAGCCCACAACAGGTGCTCTGCGCCGCGAAGGGATGCACCGGTCCGCCGCCCACCCAGCAGCAGCAGCAGCGCCGTTCCGGAGCGCAGCCTCCCGTTACTCCCGGAGACACGGGCCGGCCTAGGGACACCCGATCGCCGGCGGGACGCCGGAAGTGCTGCACCTGTGCCTCGCTTCCGGTCTCGCTCAGCCACCGCGACACACGGCGGCCAGCCACGGGCCCGTCGGATGTCTGCGGGCCACACGGGGGGGCGAGGAGGTCCGCGCCGCTTCCACCGCATATCGCTCTCGATCGCCGACAGTGCGTCGACAGCGGCGATCCCGTCTCTTGATGACACCAGGCGACGGAAATTCGTCAGACAAGACTTGCGCTGTGCCCGTGCCTTCGTAGCGCCATTGCAGAGTTTGCTCCGAGTTGTCGGAGCACGATACGTACACGCGCGTTCATTTCTCTTTTCCTATTGCCTATTTAACTCCTGTTCCCAATAGTCTCTCTCTCTCTCTCTCTCTCTCTCTCTCTATATATATATATATATATATATATATATATATATATATATATATATATATATATATATATATATATATATATATATGTGTGTGTGTGTGTGTGTGTGTGTGTGTGTGTGTGTGTGTGTGTGTGTGTGTGTGTGTGTGTGTTTAACGTCCCAAAGCGACTCAGGCTATGAGAGACGCCGTAGTGAAGGGCTCCGGAAATTTCGACCACCTGGGGTTCTTTTACGTGCACTGACATCGTACAGCACACGGGCCTCTAGAATTTCGCCTCCATCGAAATTCGACCTCCGCGGCCGGGATCGAACCCGCGTCTTTCGGGCCGGCAGCCGAGCGCTGTAACCACTGAGCCACCGCGGCGGCATATATATATATATATATATATATATATATATATATATATATATATATATATATATATATATATATATATATATATATATATATATATTCAGACATATAGTGGAGCGCGATTCTATCAGTGTTAAAAATTGCGCCTGTGTTCAACGTATCCTGCTTAAGTGCCTTGGTTTCAATGAGAATTAATTATGTCTTCTGCCTCCCAAATAATTCTGTCACTTATGAGAGGCAGCCAACTTTCGCCGGTTATCTTGGAAAGCGCGGGAATTCAGAGCTTAGCGGTCATAATAGCTAAGAACTGTGAAACGACGGAAACGTCTGAAACCATCGTGAGGGCGTAAATCATTCCCGTCCGTGAAATTTGTCTGCTAACATATTTGCTAACTGAGCCCTTCTTAAAATTTTCACTCGGTCAGAAGTCGCTTTTGAATATTGCAAGGTATTAATATATGCTGCCTATTTTAACTTACACAGTATCATTTGAAGGCATTGGGGCGTTAGCATGCATGGTGCCAACTTGTACCTCGCAAGAATATCAACTTAATTTCGGCCGCGTCGCTAAATATTTGCTCTTTATCTTGCAGCTTTTCTTTCTATAGAAAAGGAACTGCAGGAACTGCAGTATATTGCAGTTCCTGCAGCGAAGTCGTCCAACCGACGAGATATGGATAACGAGAGGGCGAGAATTGCTAGCTAAGCGGCAAATATGTTTAAAACACCGCACGTTTTATGGTGGCCTCAATAATCTATCAATTCGTGGCACCAGACCTGTCGGCGGATGCGGGATTCGAGGTGCGTGCGAACTACTGGCGTTTCTTTTTACACGTGCAATAATCTGTGAACTGCATCAGTCTGCATGCATGTCTGGTTGTGTGCATATGCTCTCTATGCGTCGACTCACGATTTGGGGGCCCCGGCGTACTGCCGCGACAGTTCCAGCCTTTTACTTCCCGCCCGCTTTCTCCACACGTCAGCTAAAAGAAGCATGGAAAACAAGAAGCAAAGTGCCCCCTGTCTTCTTGGTATAACCAGCGTTTTTTTTTCTTATTTCGCTTGCAGGTCAAAGTGGAAGCTGACAGCAGTTGTGGCGAGTGCAAACGCGCTGCAGCTCGTGGATGGCGCGTACTTCTTTCTGTCTCCGCCATAGCCGTAGCCGGTGCGGGCGTATTCCTTATTTTCGGCAAGCCCAAGAGGCCACAAGACAAAAGGCGCCAGCGCCGTCGTCCAGCGCACTCCCGAGAAGCGCGCGCTAAAAGCGCGGCGATGGTCGCGCCCCCTCCCAGAATTTACGGCCGACTTTGGCAACACTTGCAGCGTCGTAAGAGGGTCGGTCGCGCTGGCTCAAAGATTTACGGCTCGGGACTGCAATGGAGAGCGAGGAATACCTCGAAATAGACCTTTTTCCTGCTCCTCAGAAAGGACCTCCGTTCCGTGCGCGCAGTAGTGTACGTTGCGTTACGCGCCTTGTCTCGCGACGAGGCGAGCGCGTCAGCCTGTCGCTCCCGCGGCTGCCGGAGAGGCATCTGCGCGGCTGGCAGGCACCGCCAGCGACGACTGCAGCGTCGGCGGCCTGGAGAGCGATCGGTGGCGTTGCCTGTGGACGGCAGCTGGCCGTCACTTGTGTGCGCCGAGGACGAAGGGTTGACGGCCCGCGGCTGGCACGCTTCTCCTCATTCACGCAACAACGGCCGGTGTGGGCGACGTGAAGGGCCTCGTGCACTCCAGGAATGCCGCGGGAGGGCGGTGGATAAATAATACGTCACACCGTTCGCGTCTCCCCGCTTATCGACGGTGTGTCGTAAATAAAACGACCCGAGAAAAAGAAGAGAGAAGATAAGCGGCGTGGGGAGGGGTTGAGCGTTGGAGAACTGTGGCCGTCCCATACCGGTCGCGAAAGCGAAAACAAATCTCATCCAGGAACACAGTGTACTATACAACAGGAGCTGCGGTATACAAGAGCTACAGGGAAGTTGCTGGAACCCTCCAGCTTACGCGTTGGGAAGCCCAGAGAAAAATATAAGGCGCTGATTAAGGAACAGTAAGAAAGCGATGAAACTTTTGTGCGTATACCTTCAAAATGTCAGTTATGCTCTTCACCAACTGCCCTTTCTGGACAGCCTTGTCGTTGCAAGGAGCAAGTTTGTGGGGCTAAATGAGGTCCGGGCATTCTGTTTGCCCCGTAAGACTGTGACTTGTTTTTCATTTAAGTCCCACGAACTGTTTGCTCCTGAGCATTACCATGGCATGGAGGCGCGAGGGGCGGGGCTTGTGTTTAAGGAGGTTGACTTCGTATCTACCGAGTTTCGCATCAAGAGATGAGAGCGCACGTGCATTGATAGAGGAACCATCTTCTAGAACACCGTGGATTAACTCCGACCACTGCTTCTCTCCAAAGGGACCTATAGGTCCCCATTCACGGGCCTTTTTGTGCAGCGCTCTCGGCGATGTTCATGAGGCCAGCATGAGTAATAATAATAATATTATTATTATTACTGATGAGGTCGAGAATCATCGAACCTGCACAGCATATATCGCCCCCCCCCCCCTACTACGCAGATAATTTTGCCTTTGTGTTTTGCTGAGATTTACAGGGGGCGTGGAAAATAAGAATGTCCATTCATTTCCTTAGTCTGGCCAGTGTGACACGACTGCTGGCTGACCTAGAACGAAAGGAGGAGTCACATGTGTCGGGCCTGTCGGGTACCCGTATGCCCCACACATATCGTGACTGAACACTCTTTTTATGGTATCAATAATATTTTCTTTCAGTTATTCTTGTCGTAAGAAGTCGTCATAGGAAGAAATCAGCACAATTTAGGCCTTTTGAATCGTTCATGCTTGGAAACAATGCATTCGCAGCGCTGTATATAGTTGTCGTGCGTCTGCTCTTTATACCGATGCGTTTAAATTATTTTCGGTGACCAGTGATTTCCTTCTGTTCTAATACCCCCCCCCCCCCCCCCCGGTGTGTGTGTAATGATGATGATGGTTGTGATGAGCAAGCATACGACAACACATTCATCGGAGCCACACCAGAGAAAAGCGATTTTGTACTTCACATCGCATGCCTCGCTTATGGTTGTTTTACATGGCTTGTCGCAAGGGGCTCCTAATGCAAGCTGCAGCCATCCGCAGCACATTACATTTCAGCAGTAACTGCGACCAGCGCCGAACAAGTTACGTGCTTACATAGAAACATCTTGAAGTAGACTAACGCTACAAAAATATTTTCTTTCTGCGGATTCCTTGCTTCCGTTGTAGTATTGAGCGGTATCATATGGAAATGGTGTGTCCAGTGAGTGTCCAATACAGCTTCGGGCGCTTTTGGACGAGGGTACCAATAGTGAAAAAGTCGGTGTTTTTCCTAAAGTGTAAATGATTCCGTGAGTGGAGGTTTTCACCGTATATTGTTGCCTTCAAAATGCTCCGTAAATTTACAAAAGAGTAAATCTTTGTTTTGTGACAGAGCTCGACGAAAGCATGAGTGCTGAAATATCCCCTCGGTTTCGTACGACACTCTATAAACGTCCGTATTTTAAGGGAAACCGACAGAAAAACATAGGAGCGAGATTTTTTTTTTTCCCCATACAAGCCTTTGTCAGATAAAACAGGCAAGGTCTTTGGAGTCATGGTTGAGGAAGCGTTAGAGAAAGAATCTTTTTTTATTCGCGTTTCTAGTAACCTAACAAAACAGGCAGGCTTGCGAGGCAGGGAGGGGACGCCTGCAACTTTGAAGCTTTCTGAGTCAAAGACCACCTTCGCCACGAGCATTTAGGAGGCGCTTGCCTCTCAATGCTTCTCGTAGAAACTGGATTTGGTATAAAATTCCGCACTCAAGACGACCGAGTCTTTTTGCCAGGTTTCTAGGAAATTAACGCTTACAATCGCTCTCAGAAGATGCAGTCGCCTGTCACAAAATATTTTTTTTTTTTCGGTACTCAAGCTGGCAGACCCGAGTTTCTGTAAAACTGCAGGTTAGAGACACTTGCTCAAGGGTAAGAGATATGCCACGATGCTGACAGGGAATCCCTCCGCAGTGTTCGTCCTTCTGGCTTCAACGCTGAAACGGTCCATTTCGCATGCCTGCACACCGACGAGTTGGGCGTTTACAGGGTCAGATATTCATCGCGCAAGCGTGTGAAGGGGAGTTGGTGGAAGCAGCGAGGCCGCTATCGCCTTTCCGCCGCAGCCCGCATCTGCGGAGCAGCGCAGCGCGGCTTCCAGCGCCTCAAGAGAGTGGCACGTGGTGCCACGTGGTGGCGACTCGGCCGCTCCTTCCTGGCGCCGTCGGCGGCGCGGGGGAGAAGCACTCACTGCGTGCCGTCCTCGTTTTTATGCCGGCGCGACGAACAGGTGAGGAGAAAGCGAAGCCACCTGCTGCTGCCGCCTCCGCCGTCTTGGAAACGTGGAGAGGAGGGGGCGGCGGCGCAGCTATGTCATTGACGAGCCTTCGGTTTCACCTGCTCAATGATTTTCGATGCAAGGTGAACAGTCGGCCGCCGGCGAACAAGTTCCTCCGTCTGCCGCCGCCAGCAGCGGCAGCCATTCATTTCGTTTGAGTGGCGGATAATGAGGGTCTCCGGTCGCTGCCGGGTGCGCTGACGTGAGCTCACGTCAGCGCGGAGCACGCACCACGACCGGCGCATCTCCCTGCGAACGGCTCAATCCGGCGGGTCCACCCTGGGCGGCTTTCCCCGGCATGCGCCCCCATGTGCTCCAGGCGCCGGCGCTTCTGGTTGCGTGACCCACTGGCCTCGAACGAGGAGCACGAGCCCCCAGCTACGTTTTTTTTTTTCAGATCTCTTCTTCCGATAAGGGCGAAGGGCAAGTGCGCGCATAAATAATTAATTTCGGTGATTGCCGCGAAATCACGTGAGCTGCAGGTTCTCGGAGCTGTGTGGTGGACCGTGTAGCCACCGTGCAAACAAAGCCCCCGCAGACATGGGTTGAGCGTAAAAGTGGCTCTTTCAGACAGAAGCGCGCACCGGGAGAGCGATGGTGGCCGCATGCGCCTCGGTGCTCATTCCTCGGAAGCACGCAAGAGTTGGCGTCCTCGCGCTGTGCTCCTTTATCCACCTGGCAAAGATAGTGCAGCTTGTACCAGTCCTCCAGTTCTGGTAGCTACCCGTTACATCAGAGACAAAAAAGAAAAAGCTCCTTGCTGATACTTTTCTCTAATGGACGACTTCTTTCTTGCTATCATGTAACACTGCAGCACAGTCTGGCTAAGACTTATGGTCAACTCGAGGCTCCCAGCTCCCATCATTTTTCTTTTTCCTGTGAACATGTAGATGAGATTTTTATCTCTGGCGAGAACGCCTCGGCTACTCAAAGTGATGATTTCGAAAAATTGCTTTCCGCCTGTTTGCCTGCTGTAGTGACAAGTAAAACGCAAAATGCATGTCAAATCGTAGCCTTTGCGCTTCTCAGAACATGTTGTTTGCCTGTAAGAAGCATGAAGATAAAAGAAAAAAAAAACAACCGAATGGAATTTAGTAAAAATATAAATCGTTCACTTGCTTTTCTATACAAGCGATTTTATCGTGCCTTTCCTATTACATACAGTTTTTTTTTATATAATAGAATGTTCAGAACGAAGCGAAATGCTATCGAGGCACGACGGCTGAGCGCGACACTTACTGGTGAAGAAATTCACCGACCGATAATGCATTTCAGCAGCCCTGACTTCCGACTTTTTGTCACTGCGAGCACGCGTTGTTGTACTACTGTGTGCACTTGTTCAGAAATCTTCGAGCCACCTGGTAGTGCCCCTCAAGCTCTAAATCTGTGTAGAATGAGGACAACCGGTGTACTCATCTTTCAAGACCTTTTTGGTCTTTAGGGGCACCGTAAGTGCTGCACTACACTGCTTTAAAGCAAACCGTCATGTCTGAAGACTTTTCACCAAGGCTCTACATAGCTGTCGATAACCGCGTGTATGCTAATATTTCCGCGCATGGTGTTTGGCACAAAAATACACCACAAAAATATTTTTCATTCCTGTTGTATTTATTCCGCAATATATGAGCCATGAACCTCCAGATATCAGTGACAGGCAAGTAAATTTGCATTTACACATGTTTCTGTTGTTGAGAATGTATCGAAGCACATATCTGAATACTCCCAACGTTTTCAACATATGCCAGCACGTGTTTGAACATCTCCTGCATTTTACCTATCTCTACCTTCCTATATTTATCTTCCTAATTTTACCCCCATATTCTTCGTGCCTCTTCTCCGGCCTTCCTTTTAAAAGGCAGGCCAATAATAATAATAATAATTGGTTTTTTGGGGAAAGGAAATGGCGCAGTATCTGTCTCATATATCGTTGGACACCTGAACCGCGCCGTAAGGGAAGGGATAAGAGAGGGAGTGAAAGAAGAAAGGAAGAATGAGGTGCCGTAGTGGAGGGCTCCGGAATAATTTCGACCACCTGGGGATCTTTAACGTGCACTGACATCGCACAGCACACGGGCGCCTTAGCGTTTTTCCTCCATAAAAACGCAGCCGCCGCGGTCGGGTTCGAACCCGGGAACTCCGGATCAGTAGTCGAGCGCCCTAACCACTGAGCCACCGCGGCGGGTGCAGGCCAACCGGCGTTCTACATGTTGAAATTCCCACACACACACACAACACACACACACACACACACACACACACACACACACACACACACACACACACACACACACACACACATATATATATATATATATATATATATATATATATATATATATATATATATATATATATATATATATATATATATATATATATACCTAAAATCTGGAACAGACACTGCCCATTCCGCAGTTCACAGCTTTGACTTGCAAAACTTGAGACTGCGATCGGCAAGAATGGAACGCGCACAAAAGGGATCAGCACTGTAAAGCTTATTCGCAGCTGCTTCCCTGAATCGCTTGACCTTGATTAAGAGCCGCAGGGATGGCGCAGTGGTGCCATCAGTTTCTGCGTCGCGAGGCGAGCAGAGAGCACGGGGGTTAAGGGTCAGCCTCGCGAGGTCCATCGTTGGCCAATAACAGCTCCAAATAGCCCCCGAGAGAGAAGCGAGCCTAGCAGAGTTCGCCTGACCTGAAGTCGTTACAGTCGCCTCGCCAGTAGCAGTGCCGCGCCAGAGCTGCCCCGATCGAGGGCCCTCCTCGGCAGCGCTCGTGCACGCCAGGAGCGCATCTGCGACCAGCAGCAGGGGCTGCAGGCAGGGTGGCTCGACTTCCTGCGACCTTTCCCTGCCGCCCCGGTGGTTGCGCAAAAGGCTTCCTTGCGCGGGTCGTGGATCTGCCAACGGGACGGCGAAAGGAAGCACGGGGCGCGGCGCAAAGGCCGATTGTTGAACCGGCGGTCACGGGGCGGGGGTGATGGTCGCCTTGCGAAATATCGGCCGCTGTAGTGACGCGGTGCCGCTCGCTCGCGCGTGCGCTTGTGTGTGCGTGTCACGCTCTTTGCTTTGGTGTTGTTTGCCTGCTTGTTCGGGCTTCAGGGTGCGTTGGGAGCCACCTGTTGCACGGAGAAGAGAAATCGGCAGGTTGCCAATACGCGCGTCTCGCGGTGGCGGCGGAGCGCCTCCATCATCGGTGCGGAGGTCACGCTGGTTGCTGCTGCCAGCGCCGCTCCTGCTGCGGCCGAACCAGAATGCTGCTGCCGCTGCCGCCGCCACCACCTGCCACGCGCGCCGGCGGCACGTCCACCACCGCCAACTACGGCGCAACTGGCGAGAAGAAGGCCGGCGAACACTTGGCCACGCGGCTACCGTTTTCTCGAGCCGGCTTCCTTCTATTAGCTAGCTGGCTGACCGTGCGCCGATACCCGCTTCCTTCCACAGTGTTTTCTTCTCTTTCGGGCAAGGATGGAGGAGGAAGGGGGCGGGGGGGGGGGGGGGGGGGGGCGGGTGCTCTTTTCTGTGGCATGGCCACTTTCGCGGGCGAGTGCAGCTTTGGCAGGGAGGCGTACTCCCTCCTTCGACTAGTCTGTCCGCCGCCGCTTCTCCGATTTTTTTTATCTTTCTCGTTCGCGTCCAAGCGTTCGCTTCGAGGAAGAAAACGGAAAAATTATAGCCTCCGAAGTGGCGCGGCCGCCGTCGGTCCTTTCTCGTGTCACGGAGATGGCCCCGGCGCGGTTTACGGGGCCCATCCCGCTGTCCCGGAGGGACGGACGCGAGGAAAGACGGAGGCCAGAATAATGCGCGTACACAGCACGGCGAGTTCAGCTCGAGCAAAATTAATTGCGCAGCGGTGTTACTTAATCCCGTTGTTCTCGGTGCATCGCATGAACGCGTAGCAGTGAAGCAAAATACATTCGCCTTCGTGCTTCAATGCCTGCGCAGGTTTGCTTGGTGCGCTTTGGGCAGGTTTTCTTTTTTTTTCGGATATATTTTTCGACCGCCGTCAGCGTGCAATTTTCTGCGAACGAGGTTCATGACCGCCTGCTCTCTCCTTGCTCTCAGCGAAGGCGGGAGGCTTCGGGAGTTTCAAAACTCCCAACTTGCTATGAGGTAACAAACAAAACTGTTAGCACATGCAGGAACACTATATCGGGGCGCTTCAATAGTGCGCCTTGCACCTCGAAGGACAACTGAGAGGAATCTTTATGCAAGCAAGTAATCAGTTTAGGTCTTCAGGTTAAACCTCTTTTTGCAACCGGACATTCACGGTACACGTGAGCTTCGTCGTCTTTTCATAACTTTGGTTTGGCTTATAGTTGATGGGCGTTTAACGTCCCAAAGCGACTCAGGCTATGAGGGACGCCGTAGTGAAGGGCTCCGTAAATTTCGGCCACCTGGGATTCTTTAACGTGCACTGACATCGCACAGCACACGGGCCTCTAGAATTTCGCCTCCATAGAAATTCGACTGCCGCGGCAGGGGTCGAACCCGCGTCTTTCGGGTCAGCAGCAGAGCGCCATAACCACTGAGCCACCGCGGCGGCTTCATAACTTTGGATATGTGAACATCCACTATACGCTAAGTATACAGTAAGCTACTAAACGGCACGACAGAATCATATGGAGCACGGTATATGCAGGCATTCCTTAACTATCGAGGCTCAGGACCGAAACACCAGTTGGTTGGCGTTGTAGCAACACCTTATATCAGAAGTGAGATTTTGGCCATTTCGACGAGTTGTGTGCACTGGAGAGGTTGCCCTGTCTGCAAGCTTTTCGAAAGCGCGTGTATTTTGGCGCGATGTATCCAAATTTGTTGGGCCACAGCGCCGAGGGTAACCGCGTTTGAGAAATTCTACAAACTGATATGGATATTAATTATGGTGGGCTACAAGCCTCTCAATAATTAAGGCGCGTAACAGTAATAGTTAAAAAGGTAACCATTCAATAGTAGTCAACCTGCCTGCTATAGTTGTCACGTCTTAGCTGCATTCTGATGTACCACATCGCTGCCAGCGCTATGCCGAAATAAGTGCTCTTCTAACCCAAAAGCCTATTTTTAAAAATTGTGTAAAGGTCTTAGGTGAAACACCCTGTATAGGCCGACTTTGCTGTTTATATAAGGGGCATAGTTCCTTAAGGGAACCACTGCCCTAGACTCGTGTTTTCGAATCCTGAAGGCATTTGCAGAGCTGCCTTATCTGATGACCAACTGCAATGTGTCCGACAATACGTTAACAGGCGTAGCAAAGTGATCTACTGTTTAAATAACTCTAGAGTTAACTATAGTTGTTTTCGGCTGAAACATACTCTGTCCATTGTGAAGTGTGAGTGAAGTATCGCGCAAAAGGTCCTGTCTCACTTTCCACAGTACACACTGGGGCCACTTCACTAGCTGCGTTCATAACGATAACTATGGGCGCAGCAGCTAGAGTGAAATACCACTTGATCGAACTCCAGGAGACCGCAACAAAATATTCTCTTAAGTGAAAGTCCGTACCGAATTGAAATGGACACGCAGTCACCCATTATGACGAACCATAAGTAAATGTCAAAAACTGAAATTGTTTCTAAAGACATTTACTTCGCGCTGCTCAAACTCCACGAATGTATTGACGAGTACCAGGCACTGCGGACAAAATTAACTCATTTTCCGCTCAACGCTTGTTTTCACCACTCGCAATCGTAAGCTGGAACAGTTCGGCTGTGCTTTTATGCGCCATTCCGGGGACACATATCTCCAATCTCTTGCCGAAAATCACTGGTCGTTTTATTCGAAACCCGGTTCTTCCTTCACTTAACGAAGCTTGGAGTGATGAAGGCGCGCTAGCCAATGTGTTCAGTTGCTGTTCAAGTTACTAGACTAAAGCGTGTATGGCATCCCGCACTTTTACAGTGAAGTTATGCTCAGAGCCCTTAATCTGGTATGACGTTGCGATGACTTGCAGACAGCGCAGTTTCGTAGTAGCACTGACGTATGTTCCGCAGATGTAAATCGCTGCATGTGTGGCGAAATGATGCATTATGACCCGGAAATAATAAGTTAATGATTCCCAAGGTGTCGGCAAGACTGTAGTTTGCAGTGTGTTTAGTTCAACTGAAAAACACTTACACTGGAAACCACGGCGTTTCGGCGATAGAAGTTGTAAAAGTTCGTCTAACTGAAAAAATCGTTCTAGTGGTGATGTTTGCTCAAGCAGTACTTCACTGTACTTTACGGGTTCAGTGCTCAGTTATACTGTGAGGGGTCAGAACTAAGAAGGCAACAGAGTACACGTCGCATGCAATGAGACATTGTTTCGCAGGTTTATAAGCCCTTGCTATGGGCAATGTAAAGAAAATAAAAGCCACATAAGCAAAAAGTCGAAACAGTCCCGTATTCAGACTGCGCTGCTGCGCAGCCACTCGGAGATACGCGAGCAGGAAGAGGAAAACAAAAATGAATAGTGAAAGGATGCAAGAAATGGGCTCTAAGAGTGTTTGGGTGCAAACATCGAATCGCCGATAAAACATCTGACCTCAGATGCTAAGCGAAGACTCGCGGTAACACGCTGAGTGAAGACGCGGTTTACCATCCCCCACTTCCGCCGTTCGCTTCGGAGCTAGTCCACGAACAACGCTTTCAAAGCACAAAGCGAAGCCCGTAGCTTCGTGTGCTGTAGTTTTTTTCCGCAACGAAGTCAACACCGCTTCGCGTGTCAGAGCAGTCGCGTGAAAGGCCTGTCAGCTTGTTCGCACGGAGGCACCTTGTTTCCTTTTCCGTTCTCCCTTGAGCAGACAGACAGAGCGGTGTTACCTTTTCTCAAAACTGCTGCAGCCACCTTTGTACCTGACTCCTGTCCAAACTCCAGCAGCACCCTCCCGGGAGGCTCAGGAAGCAGCGGGTGCAACATTTCGAGCATGTGTTCTATGTATCACACACACACACGCACACCTTGCTCTCCGGACTGAGCGCGATTCATTGCGCACGCCACGCCATCTCGCCTCAGGAAAAAAAAAAAAAAATCATGCGCACGCGCGCGACCACCTTGCCTCGGCGGCATGTGGCAGGTGATGAAGGCAACTAATCCCGCGGCGTTGCTCGAGTCTGTCGACCCGCGGCCGGGTCATGCGCGCGGCGCTTTCACCTGCGTTAACGGTTACCAGGCGGAGCACAATGGTTGTCAGCGTTGCTGGGACGGCTACAAAGCGCCCCGAACGTTGATTTAGACTATTTCGCGTGCAAACCGCGCCGCGCCGCTTTCGTGGAGACTCCGCGGCGCCGCGACGTGACAGTGATGGAGACTCCTGCCTGGTGTCAGCGCGAGCGTTGTTGTTGTTGTCGCTGTGCGCTGTGAATTCACTTGTTAGGCTCGCGTACCTGTCGGCCGTGCGTTACGGGGCAGGTCGACGATCCACGTGTGGCGCTTTTTCGGCAGCATCACGCGGCCGCATTTGTAATTAAGTGCTTCGCACCGCCGGGACGAAGTTCACAATACCCCTGACATTCGTCTCTCGGGCTAGTATTTAGAGCGATGCACTCAGGCGGGCTGAGCTGTGCGCAGAGAGAGCGGACTCGTTCCGTGCGGTAAACATTGGAAAGCTGCGCGCCGATCAGCGGGCAGCCGTTACGCGAGCAGGCGCACAGATGCACGAGACACCTCGATGCGGAACGGGCCCGCCATCCGCACTGCCTTTTGTGAGCGAACTGCGGAACACATCGGGCCCCCACTGCAGACACCCGTTGTCCGGCATACTGGGGGACCCATCAGACTCGACGACAGCGAGACGGGCGGCAACTGTTTTCGCGGCTTGGCTTCATGGCTCAGTGGCTTCCTGAAACCGCGGCCACTTGTCTGAGCGAACCACTTGTCGCTGTTGCCGACAATCCGGCGCAGGTGACACGTGACCCTTCAATAGATACATTAATTACGGTGGCCGCAAGACTCCCGCTCCTCAAGGATGGCGCCACTTGTACCGAACGGCGTCCGGCTCCGCGGGCCGTTGACGACGCTCCTGCCCGGCACCGTGCGTAGCGGAGTTTGCAACCGCACCGCGGGCGCAATGTTAAGCCCTCGGCAGAAACCGCGCGCGGGGGCCAACACTTGCGCAAGTCTGACAGTGATGTATCCGCCGACGCGATGCCGCGAACGGCCGGTTCGCGCGTCAGCTGCGGGCGGCGCTCCGGGGGATCGCGGCTGTCACCGCTCTCATCCCTTGTTATCGATAGCGTTCATTAACAGTCATAACGCGGCACGCGCTCTCTGTCGTACGCTGCCATCCATCGCTTTGCACTGGAGGCGACATCGGTGCGACTTGATCTGCAAACTTACACTTTAATGTCATCTCTCTTGATGTCACACCCTCTCATTGCCCGAGATGCAGTGCAAGTTCAAGTCAAGTTCAAGTTTATTGTTATTGCATGTACAAGAAACGGGCTTACATATTATATACAGCATCAGGAGGTCCCAGAGTGAGAAACTGCCAGGGGGACCTCCTATCATTAGTGGGTGCATAAGAGTATTAGAGCAGCAAGTAGAGGGCGAACAAACAGACAAAACAAAAGAAAATGAAAAAGAGAAAAAAACGTGTCAAGAAATACAATAAATAGAGAACAAGTGCAAATAAATAGAAGACAATTAGATATATACTAAAAACAGCGTTATACAGTAATATCACATAAATAATCATAAGCAGGAATATCTAGTAATCTGTAATAAAAATTTGGCTCTTCTGCATATTACGAACAAAGAAAAATACAAAGTGTTTTGCAGAAACATGAAGCCTAACGATACAATAACAGAAATAATGTAAAGAAAATTTAATAAATGTATTTATGACAAATGAAAAGATGGTTCTGCTAACAGTATTCTTTTCATATTGTGTTTAAAAAACTGCAATGAAAGAGATTACTTAATATTAACAGGGATGCGATTCCAAAGTGAAATACCATAGAAACGAAGTGTAAATTTACCATAGTTAGATCTGATTTTAGGTGACAGAAGGTTATAGTGTTTTGAAAACCTAGTATATTTTTGTTTATGAGGTTATCAAAAGGAAGACTGTCTAAGGTTATTTCACGATGAAAGAGGCGAAATGTTATGAGCGATAACTTATGATAGAAACAGCTGTTGAATGGGTAAACCGTTAAGACGTTGATAGATAGGTAAAGAATGGCAGCGGAATGAGCTAAAGGTCATTAATTTTATTGCCTGATTTTGAAGACGTTGAAGTTGTTTGAGATGAATGGCATATGTATTACCCATGAAGATAAACAGTATGATAAATGACTGTTAATATAAGCATGATACAACGATCTAATAATATGAGGGTGGAAGAATGCGCGTGTTTTAATGATAATGCGGATGCCAAATGAAACCTTTTTTATTAGCGAGTTGGCATGGCTATTGAACTTAAGGTGTTTGTCGAGAGTAATACCCAGAAATTTAACAGTATCAGATGTCGGTATAACATAAGTATTTAACGAGACAGTTATTGGAGAAGAAATCGACGTTTGTGGGTTATGAAATAGTACAAAGGTTGTTTTTAAGGGATTGATTTGAAGTTTATTATCAGTGCACCAGAAATAAACATTGTTAAGATCAGTGTTAAGTGTGTCTTGAAGTGCGGTAAGCGATTTCTGTGATGAGTAGATGGTCGTGTCATCAGCTTATAACAAACAGTTACAGTTGGTAAGTACATTAGGTAGATCATTTATAAATAATAAGAACAACAATCGGCCTAGTATAGAGCCTTGGGGAACGTCACAGTCAATTACTTTAGTAGAAGAGAATTGGTCATTAAGATACACTACTTGAGGCCTGTTAGACAAGCAGCTGCGAATAAGATTTAAAGGTGGGCCAGTAATACCGAAAGATTCGAGCTTATACAAAATATAATGATCTAGAGTGTCAAAGGCTTTTGTTAGATCGATGAATATGGCTCCTGCAACAAACCCTTCGTCAATAAAGCGTTTAATGTTATCTGTGAAATTATTTAATGCCAATTCCGTCGAATAATTCTGCCTAAAACCAAATTGTAATGGAGAAAGAAGATTAAATTTATTTAGATAGTGCATTAGACGAGTGTAAATAAGTTTTTCAATGATCTTACTAAAAAACGGCAAAATACAAATTGGGCGGTAGTTATTAATGTTCTCACGAGAACCCTTTTTGAACACTGGGATTACTTTACCATGTTTCATCAAATCAGAAAATATGCCTGTGCTAAAAGCTTTGTTAACGATATCTGCAAAAACAAATGATATGTCTGCCGCAACCAGTTTTATTCTAGAAGGCGGAATAGAATCTAGGCCAGGTCCAGTGACATTAAGAGAAGAAATTACCTTTAAAACTTCTTCGGAAGAAACCGGTCGAAGGAAAAATGACTGAGGGCAACGTGGGAGATGACGTAAAACACTAGGCGATAGCGTGTTCTGGCAAGTGGCAAAATGATCACTAAAAGCATTTGATATATCAGCCTCGGTTATGCATTCCTCGTTGTCGTACGTGTTACGTTCGGCTTCTTCAAGTCATCGCCTATTCTCCTGTCGGCAGGTGCGCAGCCAGACAGGCGTAGCTATGAAACGTGATTTTGGGAACCATGCACGCTTTGCTGTACATTTGATAAATTTTACAAGATCAGTTAACATAAGCATAAAGAGCATGACAGTTATTCTTCTTCCCTAAATCACGCGGAACCAATAGAAAGAACCTGCACGTATACGTGCTTTTTATTGTGTGCATAATGCTTTAAAGGGGACTATAGTTGGTTATTCATATTAATGAGAGTGCGCTTTCTTGTGACTTCTTAGTAACCATTATTGGCGCCTGCATTGCCGTGATGGGAAGAAGTCTTTCTATACCATGTAATAACCGGCCGAAGTTCTCATGCGCCCCGTCCTTGCTATTTTTTTCGTTTTCGTCCAAAATTTGTCACTGTCCGATTAATTCAACATGTCGTACCAACTAGCCCTAATCGCTCGCATCTCCTCGTCAACACCGCAGTCCATGCACACATCGACGTACTACAGGTTAAGACTCTTGGCTCGGCATGTATCTTCATTGTGACCGTGGGTGTCTCCAGTGGCGTGAAACATAGATCACGCTGGGGCTATATTAAAGTTCGCTACTCTAGCACGATGATGTGCCTCAGGGAAATATGTCAAAGTGAAGGCAAATGACATACTTGGTCCGAGACAGAACCATCACTGCGAGAAGCGTCCACACACGATGAGCCGCGGACGTCGTATGAACAACTGGCGCTCAGAGACGAGTGTCAATCCTGTAAAACCATGGTTACAGGATTACCTTTGCTGAGTCGAAATAATTTGCGAATCACTCGAGTTTTCTCAGAGTCCGAAATTTAATAGGAGTGAGGTGGCCGTCACAGCTGCGATAAAGTAATAGGAATGGAATTGGGCTTATTTTGCATAGAAAAACTAAACTCAACTGAGCTAACAAGTAGTAACAAAAATAATGGCACATATCCAAGGCGAATCAATACAAAAGAGAATAATTTATTACGACGCAATTGAAGCTATGCATGAGACGCATGCTTTCCTCCCCCCCCCCCCCTTTTTTTTTTACACATGTCTTGTCCTCTAAATGCATTTTTTAAGTTCTATGCAGAAGTTAAAATAAATCAGATTCCTGGTTACCTGTATATTGCACGTACCGGTACAGGCGTTATCTAATGCAGTATTGCCAACGTTGCACGCTTTCTCAAAAGTTCATGCAGCAGCCGGCGCGCGGCTTCTGTGTATACTATCAGTGCAGCGGCGTGTAGCTCCCGTGATGCCATCTTGTCTTTTTATTCTGCTGCGTTAGCACTATAGCCATCTTTTGACTAAGAAGCCATGGTGAAGCTTCCACCCTCCAACGTACATCCCTAGCGGACCGGATCGGAGGTATATATACTTCCGGGCCCGCAAGGTGCCTCCTCCGGAGCACCCTCCAGTGGATGGTCGTATACCTCCGCGCTGCATCAACCTCCACCCGCCAGAAGCCCACGGCAAACTTAATTTCAGACGCAATCAGGAGGTCATCAATGTAGCGAAATGTACAACCAATAGTGGTAACGCATATCCGCCGCATCATATCGTGATATGTATACACGGTTCCTCAAATGGTTTTGTGACCTGTAAATTAATAAAATAGTGTCTGTGAATGGTGTTAGTTGTATAAAGCGATACTTATATATTTAAAACTCAGAAGGTGATGATACGGCAACTTCATTCCTAAACTACATCCGACAACCCGTCTGTTTGCCTTCAAAGCGTTCCCTCTCCTGTCGGCACTGTTAATGTGCCACCGTCAGGGGACAAGCACTGGAATATATAGCACATGAAAAAGCTGGCAAATGCAGCTTAGGGTGCCTTGATCCTTCTCATCATGCTTAGTAGTGTACAAAGAAAGGACATCCGCTTCATTTATTGCGATTAGTCATGTTATACTAGTGTATCTTCCCTAAACTACAGAGCCTCCTTGTCTAATCTTGAAACGAGAAGAAAAATATCGATTATGCCTGTTCCATAAGTTTTACCACTCATCTTTAGGAGCATCAGTCATATCAGCAGCACATCGTCTCTCCAGCCGCATACACCACAAGACCGTGTACCCACCCCCTGCAAGAACTACATCTCATTTCCGATCTTTTTTTGTCAAATCATATCGGGACTGGAACCATCTGCCGCCAGAAGCTGTAAACCTTACCAACCCCATCGAATTCAAGAAAAAGATCGAGGCCATCATCTTGTAGTCTGTCATGCCCATCCCTCATGTAACGCCCCATACCCAGGGTCTTTGAGGCAATAAATAAATAAATAAATAAATAAATAAATAAATAAATAAATAAATAAATAAATATGGCCTGCCTAGGAGAATGTGCATTGATTGTTATGGGTTGCAGTTACACAAGGTGGAATTGATAATTAGCTGCAATTTTTCCCTCTCAGGAATTATACAGCGGTGGCCGAGTGGTTGAGCATCCGCCTCGCATGCGGGAGGTGCGGGGTTCGATCCCCAGTTCCCCCGGGTACCCACCGGTGATACAATGGGTACAAGCTTTCCCCTGGCCTGGTGCTCGGCTTATTTAGGGTGAAATGCTTGGGAAATGGGTCTTTGGCCCCACCTTGAGTAGTCGGAAAATACCTTGTGCCATGGCGCTCTATGGCCATAGATGCCCTTGCGCCATAAAAATCCATAATCATCATCATCACTATGAGGATTGAACAGAATAGCATAATCGATATACACAATTCATTGAACCAATTACTAAGCTGCACTCCTTACAGCGTGCTTTGGTCAACTGCTTTTAATCGTAGGTGCGAGGAACTTTGACAGTTGACACTACCGATGTCATCGCCCACGGAAAGCGTACAGCCGTGTGGGAGAAATGTGACGTGAGAAGCACTAGGCGCACGCGTTGGCTTTCCGCGGGGGAGGGTGGATGCTGAGCGGGGAGAAGAAGACGCAGCGCCGACGCCTTTGGCTCTCCTAAACTCTGTTGATCGTTTTTTGTTGTTGTTGTTGTTGATCTAGGGACTATAGGCTCTCCTTTAGCAGGGCGCGGATGAGGGAAAGCACGATGGAAGCTGGGAGGGAAGGGCGAGGCTCTGTAACCTCGATTCCAGCAGAGGTGGCGCCCGCAAAAGTCACGTGAATCCGCAGAAAGCTATGCAACACGCACATGCAGCTCAGTTCTCGCTTAGTTAAGCGTATTGCGCGACATAGAGTAAGCGTTGCGTATCTTAACGCGATAGAGTTAGGGATCCCGTGTCGCAGAAAAGACGGCGTCCCTATAGCCGTGAGCGACAAATCCACGAGAAGTCCCTAGAGTAGCAAACTAGGGGGCAGGCGGGCCACCTAGGTCATGTAACCTCATTACATGATCACAACCTGCCCACCGGGTTGTGAGACTGCCTTGGAAGGTGGCAACTAAATTAATGATTGATCGCGAAGAGGTTGCTCGGGAGGAGGGGAGGAGGAGCCTGAGTTTCACAAGCACCACTGGCCATCACAGAGCAGTGGTGCATCGCTTACCGCTGCACCACTGCACCAGGAGTGGTATGAGGGCTCTCAGGGATCTATGAGCGCAAAGTAGATAATGTCCAATTCCGCATATATGGACATTAACCCGTTAACGCTATCACGTCATGCCGTTAACACGGAGCTTAAGTGTCCTCTCCAGTTTTTTTTTTTTTAATGCCCAGTTATTGCACCACTTTGTGGATTTCTTTACGCGCAGGGGCGGATTTATGGGAGGGGTGGGTCGGAAATGGCCGGTCGACTCCCCCCTCCTCCGGGCGGGAAAATTTACATAGAAAAATCGAGCTGACTCCCATTTTTTCGACCAAAGAAGTCCGAGAAACGCATGCTGCAAATGGGACCCCCTCCAAGAGTGACCCATAAATCCGCCCCTGTTTACGTCAATGCTTTCTATCCTGACCTCAGTGATGACTCGGGATGAAACACTATACCAGCAAGGCTCCCCAGCCAGCTAAAGCTCGGGTGATTAGCACACGAGGTGCAGGAAGATGCATATTACACGCATCGGAATTTCAGCACTCGGACGGATATACCCTCTTGAGCCGGTACATCAAAAGGCTCCCACAAAATGCACGCTTACTTGTGTACTGTTTTAATGTTAATCATTTATTACGTAATATTAACTCGTAAAAATTTAATGCGTAGTCTTCGCGTTGCCTGTTTTGGATATTTTCTGTGCCGTAACAAATTTATATGATGGAGCATTGACGCATACAATATGTCACGCAATTGCGATATCTCCCCACGAAGGCTGACGATCAAAGGAAAGCAGCGCACAAGAACCTGCCAGGTTAATGTAGAGAGTATACAGGAAGAGATTATTAACACCACAGATAATGAATGTCTCGTCTTCTTCCGAATATCTGCAGGGTAGCACTGCGCGTATTCTTACAATACACCAGGCAGTTTCCTGCTGTGTCCAGCAGCAATTTAGAAGTCATTTGAATGCATTTCGCACGATAGCGCCTGGGCGCGACAAAACAAAATTTGAAGTCAAACACCGTGCGTTGGTGTGAAGGTGGGGTTGTCCCAATCCGGAAACGGGGCACTTTCGTTTCATTCACAAGCAAAGATGAAGGGTTCGCTAAATGGGCGTTACGTTTCGCCGCCTCTTCTTGCGCACGCAAAAAAAAAAAATGTTCCGCAAAACTTGAGCACAGGCACGAGCAGCGGCGATGGCATCGGTGCCATTTATTTGCTCGGAGGCTGCGCACATTTGAAGGACAAGTTTCACAGTGTGTCAGCCACCTGGCCTAAAGCAGGAGGTTCGCGATGGCGATCATTAGGACGCAGGATGAAGCCGATTATGTGGATCAGATTGCCGCTGCCGCCCGAGGAATGTGCGCACGCGAAGGAAGCCCGGGCAGCAGCAGCAGCGCGGCTTCTTGGCTCTCCGGGGGCGACCTTGCTGAAGAGGGAGCCGCCGGGGAGGAGAGCTCGCTTTCAGCTGTCGGCGGCGAGCCTCGTCCGTTGAGGCAGGTGCCCTCCGGCACAGGTGCTGCACTTCCAATCTTGCATGTCGATCGCAGACACCAGCAGGCTGAGTCGTTCTCGGAATTTTCTCCCTACACACCTCGGCGCGCTGTCTCGACGGCGGCGTGCGGTGCAGCCCACCTTGGGCGTAAAAATTGCCTGTCCCAAGGCCGGCACACACTGCACGCCGGACTCGGTTCTTCTCCGGTGCATCTTCGGGCACACGTGGCGCCAGTGAAACAAGATTACCCCGCCTCCCCCCCCCCCCCCCTCTAAAAAAAGAAAACTAAAACGCACTGGTCTTTATCGTACGCTCATAAAGTGACACGTTGCTGAAAGGAAATCTCGAGTTCAAAAATAAAAATGCTTAAGATTCACACATTTTCTGATAGACAGAACCATGAAGCTTCATTCGAAACCCTTTAGGGGGCACGTTCTGCATCTCACTGACTGAGTGAATTAATGATTCTGAAATGATGAATGGGGACGTCAACATGACCCGAAATCATCGCAGCAGCATCAGTTTACCACTGTAATAAATCAAACTCTCGCGAGCGTGTCGACTCCGAAGTAGTTATTTCAGGAGGGTTTTCGAGTTATGCAATCCAAACAGAAGTAATTGCAGCGTGCTGTGGATAGCAGAACGGCGGTGGTACAAGTAGTCTTGTTTGATTTCTCCCGTGTGGTTTTGTCACCTTGGCTAGCATGGCAGTGGGGTTGAGTTCGAAGCATCGCCAAAGTACTGCAGCGCAACACTGGGAAAACGTCGCACCACGGCACACAAGCACTGGGGTGTCTTGTCTGAGTCGCCTCTGTCGCTTTTTCAATGTTGCGCCGTAGTACTTTATTCACGGATCACCAACCAGCCCGCATGCTTACCCTGGTTAAAACGTCTACATTGTGCTAGCTTATCTCTCTCCCTCTCTATTTTACATGCGCACTATATTCGGCAGTAAGTTTTGTTCTGAGTTCAAATAGAACACTTTATTGATCATCGCAGCGGCTCTAGGAAAAAATAAAATAAAAAAACTCGCTGGTGAGAACCTAGGAAAAAACCTCTACACAACCACGTGATCTCGTTATCCTCGCGCGCGACGACTGACGTCGTCTTACATTGTATCGTTTCGGTCAGAACAACTAAGGCGTGACTCCTATGACTTGCGAAAGAAAAAAAGGTCGCCAGTGATGAGCTCTTCTCCGGATTCTCGGCCCCACTCGGAGCAGTCCCAAGGCGCGGCGGCGGCCCGTCCCGGCCACATCCCCGGCCGGGTCCAGGAAGGCCGCCGCGTGCCAGGCGCGCGGCCGCCTCCTCCGAGGCCGCGTGCATGCTGCCGGCGGGCGCGTGGCGGCGACGAGGAAGCCCCCCTCCGTCTTTCACCTGCCGCCGCTTTGCGGTGCAAGGTGTGCGTGCGTGTGCGTGCCACCAGGCCCGGCGGCGGCCGCTCGCCACTGCGTTTCGCGGAATGGCTAGCACCTGTTCCTCCGGGGTATTCGCGGCCCCTCTTTGTTTATCGGCTTTTCCCCCGCCGCTCGCTCCTGCTGCGAGAGTCCACGCGCTGGGGCCGCTTCGGCATGCGCCCCACGTAGGACGCCGCCGCCGCATCGAGCTGCGCGACTCGACCGCACAGACGACCACCGCCGCGGCAGCGTTGACAACGGCGTCGCTCTTTGCGCCAACAGCGCTTGGAGGTCCGGTCGCGTTTTGCGGCCGACAAGGGCGACTACCTGATTTGTGCGGATTAGGCCGCTTCCCGGCTGGAAGAGTTGCATGCAGCATTTTCATTTTTATTTTAAACGGGGTGCGATGCCGAACTTGCTTCGTTTTTTTTTTTGTCAGCACAGAATGAGGAGGATCATCAGAAACGAAGAGATCATATTACGACTACCCGTTCATAGTTAATTAAGCCGTGCGAAAGAAAACTGTGGCTAGGTTCAGTGGCTGTGCAAAGCAGGCTAAATTGCCGCTTGCGCTTACAGACTCCGCACTCCAAGTTTTCCTGGACACGCAATAACCGTATAAGCCCCCTGTAAAGTTACCGCTTAGCCACCCACCTCCCGCCTCGCCGTCTCGTTGCTTTTAATGCAGCTGCCGCAGGAAGCTAACTTATCAGTATGCCGTCATTCCTTGTTGAGACCGAGGTTCTTTCGCACGCTATTCTTTCTTTAACCTATATTTCTCAAGTTCGTCGGCAGCAAATCCAGCACTTTCTGTTAGCAGCGATCCTCTCATCAGCAACTTTTATTCCGGCAGTAAGCAGCTCTCTCGCATTGGCCATGCTTCTGCGGCGACAGCTCATAAGATTCATACGAACGATCAATCTAGCTTCGTTACCTTCGCGCGTGTTGTGCGATGGTAGCAATGACGTCCGCGCTCTGGTGAAGACTCAAAAGCGGTCCCCACGCCACAAACACTCCGAGTATCAAAGTGCCTTCTTAATACTTTTTCTCGCCGACACCTGAGTATCACATGCGCGGCTTCGGTGTCCCCCTTCAAGCACAGCTTCTTCGTAGATAGCAGCCTCGATGAGCGGGGACGGCGAAAAGACCGCACAAAAAGGTACGGGTGCCGAAGAGGCCGGCAAAAAGTAGTCACGTACGCAGAAGCCAGAGAGGCGGCTGGAATCATGACGTCACTGCTGGGAAGGCCGATGTTGGCAGGTGGTTACTTCACACGAGTGTGGCAGCTGGAAACGTTGTTTGTTTGCCTCTTTTGCACCGAAGAAACTGCTCGGACCGTGAGCAACCAGCTTGCTGGAGGGAAATATGACGAAAGGCACAAATACAACCGTGTCCTAGTTAATATAGACAACTCGAATTGTGGGCAAATCTGCAGGGGACCAAACTTTTTCAATGTGTTTGTGCCTCATTGATATCGAAACTCGCTGTCCGGACAATGAACAGGACAAAAATGCATGAAGTCCGTTGTGACCATTGCATTTTTGTCGCGTTAATATGGACAGCGATGAGGACAGAACCTCGCAAATCCAAACGAGATGATTCCTTCCCTGCGTTTAGAGTGCAGGACACCAGCCAGAGACAGCAGAGACTTTTTTGTTGTTGTTGTTGTTTACTGGCTTCATGCTTTATAGTTTAAAAGTGTCCGGTCCGAATGCCTTTCCATTCGTCGCATTGTATGTAATTGCTCCGACGGAAGCTTCCTCTTCAGTTCACGCTTAAAGCCGCGCTCTGCCGCTGTCAGCCGGCTCGGTAAAAGGTCACTGCGCGAAACGTCCCAGACCACAAAAGTGACCACCGCGAATTGTTTTGAAAAAAAAAAGGGGGGGGGGGGGGGCTATTTGGCGATAGTGTGAATGGAGTTTGAACGAAGTATATTTCTCGAAAATTTTTGTTGCTCTCGTGAGCGCTCTTTGAAGTTTGCGCGGAGACGCCAAAGTTTGTTAGAGTTAAAAATTTTCAAATGAAATGTGAAACGGGGTACAACGACTAATATTATTTTAGAATGTTTCACTTGCTTTGTCCTTTCATGGGACTTCATTAATGAAACTAAACAAGAATTTTCCTCGTTTTCTTGGTTCAGTAAAAAGCAAAAAAGAAATGTGGCGTTTAAAGAAATTTTTTTACATAAACGTCGATAAAGTTTCAGCCACACTATTTTTTCCGGCTTTCATCATTTGCTGTAGTTTATGTTAAAATAACTGAAAATGATTATACAAAGTACTTTTTTTACTTAAAAAGTTCGCAAAAAGGGACTTTTTTCTGAGATTCAGACTTAAATTAAGGATCAAGACCCTCCAGATAAAAATGCGTGCGATGTCTCATAACACACCAATTTTGTTGGTTGTAATCTGAAAATTTTAATTCGAGTAAATTTGGTTTGAGAAGAGAAAAAAATTTTGAAGTCTGCAAGCAGCCTCCTCGGTAGATATTTCCGAACTGTGTCTTCACTGCGGAACACGTGCTATTGCGCTCAATACGAAATGCAACGCACGAGATGTGGCAGCACATATTCGCTTGGAAGAGAGGCACAGTGCATATTAGTGCCACAAAAAATAGGCGGGACGTACTATTTCGCTCAATATAGCTTGCAACGCGTCCGATAGGAACTAACTGAGGTTTCCGCTTTATTGTGAATCAGCTTCCCATATAAAGAGCACCCAACTTGCACAAACATTCAGTGCACTTTTTTTACATCCACAGCTAACTGCATGAATTTCTAGCCCCATTGACTTGCACTGCTTAGAGAACTGAGTTCCTATCACATCTCGAACGTTGCAGTTTATATTGAGAACGACAGTACGTGTTCTGCAGTGAAGACGCAGCTCGGTAGTATCGACCGGTGAGGCTGGTTGCAGAGTTCAAAACAAATTTCCTCGTCTGAAACAAAATTTACCCAAAAAGTTTATAGAATACAACTTGCATACCTCGGCAAAATCACAAATGCTCACTCAGGCTCACTAAAAAAAAAGTTTGGTCAACCTACGAGCTCACTCAAACTCACACTCACAGAGGTCTGGGCTCACTCGAACTTATGAACTCAAACTCATTTATGATCAAAACTCACTTCGGCTCACTCAGACTCACCACTGATCTGGGGCAACCACTCCTAGCGACTCACGTCTCACTCAGACTCACCACTCATCTAGGCTCACTCACTCATTTCAACTCACGACTCATTTGGACTCACTCACTCATTTCGACTCACGGCTCACCTGGACTAACGACTCATCTGGGCTCACTCACACATTTCCACTCACGACTCATTTGGACTCACGACTCATCTGGGCTCACTCATTTCGACTCACGACTCATCTGGGCTCACTCATTTCGACTCACGACTCATGTGGACTCACTCATTTTGACTCGCGACTGATCTGGGCTCATTCATTTCGTCTCACAACTGATCTTGATTCACGACTCATCGCGCTCACTCGCCCATTTCAACTCATGACTCAGCCAGTATCTCCTTGACTTACGACTCCTGTAAGCTCACTCATCGGACAGATAAATCTTCTTTACGCCCAACGGCCCATGTTACGCGCCTGAAAGAACATTTACATGTGGCAACTATGGTACCTGTACTTGTACTTTTTTATGGTTTTGTGCTCTAGAATTGACTGACGATTTCGGGCAACTTTGTGAACATAGATAAACACTGCTTTTAGTGTTTCAATATTTTTGCCTTTATTGACTTGTTGTTTCTATGCTGTGCTACCCCTTCTGCAGAATGAATCCTATTATCAAGCATTTAAATCGGGCTGTTTCTGTGTTTGAAGCATATATTACGCCCCTCTCAAGAGCAGAGAGATCCTCCCGTAAGGACTTTAGAACTGCTACGTTACTGTTATTTACGTTACTGCTATATACAGTTCTTAAAAGCTAATTTTCCTATTATACAGCTTTTCTCCTCTGCGAACCTTCTCCATTACTATACCTTAACGGATCCCATCTGGAGTATAGCTGTTTAGCCTCATTGTCAGGGTTGCGTCCTCTGCCGTTTTCTTTCTTATCCGCACTTCATGGAGGTGAATAAAAATAGTGCCTTCAAAGGTGGGATCAGCCCACCAAACACCTTGGGTCCAAGCTTCACCGACTCACCTCGGACACACAAACGCTTGTGCAGCGGTGCGGCTCGCACACATCTGCAGGTAGGAGATCTATAGCGAGGCTCACCTCCAAAAACAGGCCCCCTAGTTCACAAAAATTATGCGGGCACCTAAGCAATTCTTATGATGCGTAAATGCGAGAGCACTGCTTGTCCTTGAGTTTTTGTCGGGGACTTGAGAGGTGAACGTTGTTTCGCTGCAATAGCTCCTTCGCATGTTCCGCTGCATTGGTCGCGTACTTAATCGGCAATGAACTGCTGCCTCCGGGGCCCCCGGCCACGCTTTGCTGTCCCGCTTGATGGTGTAGACGCGAGCGATTCAACTGAAGGCCAAATCACCGCGGTGGCGAGTACTTTCCCTTTTGGGCTATCTCTAGCCATGTTTACATGAGTACATGAATACGACAGGGGCGCATAGTATTTCCTAGTGTACCTCGCGGAGGCAACACGCCACTGTTTACATGTATGCGGGACAGTGTCATGCGGGACAGTAGTATCTCGCCCAAGGGGCGGAAGGGTTCAGCCGCTCCCATCTTGAGGCAACACCCTCTGGAGAACTTTGCTTGAGCTCGGTCTGCTTTGTTATCTGAGTTAAGGGGGTATTGTACCCCAGGCAGGAGGAGGGGAGCCTCCAGACCTGTTTCCACTCATCGCGGAAGTCGTCTCGCCCTTCTCGGAAGCAGAAAGCCGCAATAATTGTTGATGACGTCACTCGCGTGCGGCGTCTCTGCCATGTATTTCTGCCAGGCATGCCTGCCATGACTTTCTGGCTACAGCCCGGTTTTCGCACAAGCCAAGCAATGATCTAGCTTCAAAAGACACGTTTATTGCAGTCTTCCTCTAGCGAAACAGTCACGTCAACCTGTTCCGGGGACGCGTAGCAAGCAAGGCGCCACGGCGCGCTCAGGGTGATATGGACCGCGACGCCGCCAGCATTCTGTAGGATGGCTCCACGCGACAATGCTGTGATCTCTCTCGCAAGGCGCGATACGCGTGTTGAATATCACTGAACCCCGTAAAGTGATATTCAGTGGAAAGCTTTCTGGGCTTCTCTCCTGTGTACTTTAAACAATTTCCTTTTCATACAGCTTAAGAGGCACCTCCCCACTTTCTTTTCGAACAAGACTGTGAACATTTCGTCTGCGAACGTGGGTTTTCATTTGGAGCGCGCTCAATGCTCTGCAACTTGTCCATGCGGCAACACAAAAACGACGTTCGCGACTTCACAAGTGAGCACAGTCGGATAGCCGAACATTCCGAGGACTCAGACCATAGAACCAACTTTGACGAAAGCATCGTCCTTGGGACCGTAGCAAATTATCAAAAAAGGCTCTTACTCGAATCTTGGCACATTCAAACGATCCCTAACCAGAAAAAAAAACAACCTGCCATCGACCACCCCGCACTTCTCACATAATCGCTTTCCTTCTTTTGGCCACTTTGCACCATACCATGGAAATTTAAAGATATGCCAGTCACTGAGGAACAGGAGAAGTGAACGAATAAATGGTTTGCAATAAATATTTGCTCATGCTTGCCTTCATGTCGTCTTTCTCCGTTTGGTTCAACGTTTGGTCGATTTTGTGCCACGCTGTAAATGCAATGCTAATTTTCTCGTTTCCATCACTACGGCATGGCGCGAAATAATTAAACAAAAAAGAAATCCGCATTTAGTTTCGACATTCACATGTATGAATTTCTTTCTTCCAGATAAGGTCTAGCCTTCTGACCGTACGTCCACATGGAGTGTGTTTTGGGACATTGTATGCATAAAAAAGAAAGAATTAAAGGTAGAAAATATGGTGCTATTGGTAACAGAGTGGGTAAAGTTCAGACCTAATAGCTTACATAAAGTTAAAATGCAAAAAAAAATGCTAACACTGTGATGCGATGAGCTCTTAATTGCAGCTAGCCTGTAGGGAGGCCTGCCTGAGAGCCCTAGAGGCCTATAACTGCCGCTCAGGGGACGCAAAGATCTGAGGCCGCTGCATGCGTTTTGCAACTAATTAAGAAACACCAAAAGAAGAACTACAAAGCGCGTTACAGCCAGACACAGGTAATATCAACCGAGATCAAGCTCGTGTTTTTATAACGTAGAGTGCAACAGCCACAGAAATTACATATCAGGAAACAGTGAAATTGCTTTGCACCATCCTGATTAGAAGCTTAATAAGTATTACGAGTGCACAGGAAACTCGACCGGACTGACCACGATGGATAATGATCTGATGTGACCCCGGAATCACCAAGACTCAGATCATGATGTGAATGTGAGTCCGTACTCACGACTCAGATCATGATGTTAACGTGAGTCCGTACTAACTCATGACTCAGATCATGATCTGAACTTGAGTTCGGACTCACTCACGACTCAGATCATGATCTTAATGTGAGTACGGACTCACTCACGGCTCAGGTCATGATCTGAAATGAGTGTGAGTGAGCCCGGTTGAATCCACTCATGAGTGAGTTCGCCTACCTATGAATACAAGTGACGAAGTTGGTGCGTGGAATGGCCCACCTTACGCATTTTTTTCTGGAGGGCCTTTATCCGTAATGTAGGTCTGAATCCCACGAAAAAGACACATTTTGCTAACTTTGTAATTTTCTAAAAAAGTACTGTTCAATAATTTTAAATTACTTTTGGCAGAAACTGGAGCCACAGGTCACCGCGGGAAAATTATTACTGTGGCTGAAACGTTATACCGACGTTTGCGTAAAAAAATTCTTAAAACGCCACATTCTTTGCTTTTTTAGTGAACCGAGAAAACACGAAAAATTCTTGCATAGTTTTATTACTGCAATCACCACTAAGAACGCAAGTGAAATATTACTAAAAAATATTTGCCATTATACATTTGTTCACGTTCGATTCGAAATTTTCAACTCCAACAAACATTTGCTTTAGAAGAATTTTTTGTTGGGCTAGATGGTGCATGTTGTAACAAATTAGAATTGTAGCGCAACCAAGACGAACACAAGAAGGGGGCGCACAGGACTAGCGCTAGTCCTGTGTGCCCCTTTCTTGTGTTCGTCTTGGTTGCGCTACAGTTCTAATTTGTTAAAACATTTGCTTCTTTGCGGAAACTTCCAAGTCGTAGTAGGAGAGTTGTCATCACGCGATGTCTCTTGCATCGTTAGGGGCTTCAAACCGCACTGCATGTTTTAAGATAATGACGGCCAGGACTATGGACTTGGAGCTCTGAAAAAATTTTTTCGAATTCCCACTTCACTGTACGCGTCTATGTACCGTCTTTGCCAAAAGTAACAAGGAAACAGTGGTTTGTTTCTTAGCCGCGCAGCGAAGCACTTGTGGCAGCCCTTAAGCTCTGAATCTGTGTAGTGTAAGGTAAACCCTTGTCCTCACGTTTTGACACCTTTCGGTCTTTAGGGGTGCCGTAAAGGCTCCGTTATACGGTTGAGGAGCAAAAACCTGTTGCTCGGTTACTTTTGGCAAGGAGGGTAGATAAGCAGACCTTACTCACTAAGTGTGACTTGTGAATTTTTTTTTTGTTTCTCTTCAAGATTTGATATCGTGGATGACTCTCTTTACGGACAGTTTTGTTCGAGAACCAGAGCCAATACTAGCGAGGCATGACTATACATCGTTCAAGTCAGATTGTAAGGAGTACCGTATACTCGTGCGTACAGGATATGGTGAGGACAATTTCTAAACTGAAACTGAAAATTGGTTGTTGGGGAAAGGAAATGGCGCAGTATCTGTCTCACGTATCGGCGGACACCTGAACCGCGCCGTGAGGGAAGGGATAAGGGAGGGAGTGAAAGAAGAAAGGAAGGAAGAGGTGCCGTAGTGGAGGGCTCCGGAATAATTTCGACCCCTGGGGACATTTAAGGTGCAGTGACATCGCACAGCACACGGGCGCCTTTTGCGTTTCGCCTCCATCGAAACGCGGCCGCCGCGGTCGGGTTCGAACCCGGGAACTCCGGATCAGTAGTCGAGCGCCCTAACCACTGAGCCACCGCGGCGGGTCAATTTCTAGAACGATCACAGGGTGACACCATCTGCTCTAATGTGCATCTCCAAGGCTCTTCTCGTTTTGGGACACATTCTTGATTGGCTGTCCTCGAGCGCATTTCCTTTATCTGCGCATAAAGGGTGCCAGCGTGGGTCCGTGGGGCCGGAAAAGCGCTGGCGACCACATTAGTAGCAGGTAATCTCTTGCGTTGTTCCGCTAAACCCAGATGGCCCGACGGTATGCATACAAAGGTTCTCCCAAAATGCTCACGCTCGTTGGTTTTCCAGCCGGCGGCGAGGTGCAAGACAATCTTGACTTGAAGAGAAGCGCAGCAGATTAAACAATGAAGAGGACAATACTGGCCCTACACTAACAACTCAGTTTAACGCCACGGTGAAGACAGGAGGTAAAGAAGAAAAAAAAATCACTTCTTTTTCCGTCCGAACTGAGCTCTACCTCCGTCCTTTGCTGCATGATGGACGCTGTTATCCTTCATGAATCTCTACGCCAACTGGCCCGAATAAGTACGTTTGTGCAACCTTGACGATCAAGAGTCGCCCAGCTCTAGATTACCTATAAAAGAAAGATATTGCTAGTTATCGGAAGAATGGATCATTACCTGCAATGTTGCCATAACAGTATCTTAAAATTCTCCAATTTTCAAAATGTTTGTCCGAGAATGTTGGACATGAAGGCTGGCACCGCCGTTGGCGTCGTCAGCGTTGTTGGCCGTGAACGAAAAATCGACGAAAAATCCCCAGAGAAGCCAGAAGCAGGTGGGCCTCCTAAGTCACGTCACCACAAACTGCCCACTGGATTGTGAGTGCACACCGTGGCGGGTGGCAGTTAAATTAATGACACCGTGGCGGGTGGCAGTTAAATTAATGATTGGCTGCAAGAGGTTGCTCGGCAAGAGCAACCTGGTTCGCAAAAGCTCCACCGGTGGCAGCACTTGCCATCGCAGGGCTGTGGCGCATCGCTTAACCGCTGCACCACCGCATGCGAGGAGTGGTATGAGGACTCCCACGGATCTATGAACGCTATGTGGAGAATGACCAATTCTGCATATATATGGACATTAACCCATTAAGCCATCGCGTCATACCCTTAAGGCGGAGCTTATGTGTCCCCTCCAATTTCTTTTTTGGCGCAGCTAAGCTGTTCACCAGTTCCCTTATTGCAGTCTTCGCAGATACTTCGGTAGTGTTGGACGTAAGCCGTTGTTTTCGTCTCTGGTACAATACGTATCTGGCGTGACGCCAGTACGAAAAGAAGAAAAATTTAGTTTTAAGAGCAAAAGGTAGGTATAGACTATAGGTAGATTGATTAAAAAGAAGAAGCGTCTCTAGCAAATATTGGCTTTTTAATTCTTGCGCACAGCGTATACTTTCATCCACAACAGCGGCATCAGTGAGAGAGAGGGTTTTTAATAAAAAGCGCTCAGATCGCACTGTGCGTTGGGGGTAGGTTTTGGGAGAGAGGGGCGTTATAGAGAAAGGTGCAAAAAATACCCAAATAAAACAATTAAAAACATATTAAAATATACGGGCATTGAACTGGGGTAAACACACATCAAGGAGGAAAAATGATTTTAAAGTTTGTAAAGGAAGTCCGGTGTCGTGCAGATAGACAGAAAAGAAGTTCAGCGCATGACGAATACATATTAAGGGGAGGTACAAGGTTTTGAAGTCTATCAATGAGTCCAGTGTCCTGAAGATAGGCAGATAAAAAGTTCAGTGCATGGCGCTACTTAAATGTGCGCTAAAGAGGAGTCTGAACTCGTCTTTTTATCGCGGGAACTCTAGCTAAACGTTCCGGGCATTCTTAGAAACGTCGAAATATTGTCCTGTGCGCCCGATTGTCCTAATTAAATCAGATTAAACGCCCCTGCTCCCGCCTTTTTTTTTTTTAACTCAACACGGTAGGTAGGAGGAGTCAACAAACGCGTCAGTCAGTCCCGTGGCGGCTTGCCGCTCTGCCACCGGCGGAGTGATACGGAAATCAAAGAGTCCACGTGTATTTTTATTTCCGTAGGCCTAATTTGCGGCTATATTGTCTGTGACTGAAACTGTTTATTCACAGAAACCTAAAAAAACAAAATAAAACCGAAAGTGAAGCCACCACGCGACTGGCTGAGAGGCACTCCACGCGTTTGTTGACTCCTCCTACCTACCGCGCTGAGTTAAAAAAAAATGGCGGGAGCCGGGACGTTTAATCCGATTTAATTAGGGCAGTCGACCGCACAGGACAATATTTCGAAGTTTCGAAGAATGTCCGGAACGTGTAGAAAGAGTTCCCGCGGTAAAAAGACGAGTTCAGACTCCTCTTTAGTGCACATTTAAGGTTAGAACGAGGGACCTAAAACGCTGTTCATTATCAGTGGCACTTTTGTGAGAGTCTCCATTTTGTGCTCGGTAATATGCTCGGTCGGTATAAGCTGAGAGTTTGTAGAAAATGTCACTCCACGGTTGTCACAATGCGGATTGTTCGCTTGTCCTAAGCGGCACCGGTGTCTGCTTGTGGACGCGGCGTTCAGTCGGACAAGAGAGTAGCGAGGAAGTCTGTGCGGAATTCCAGAATTTAACTTAAGTGAGGGTCAACGAAATGAAAGTTTGCATTATTATGGAATGGCAAGCTCCAGAGCCAATTCCTTTGTTCATAAGTGCATATTTTTGCCATTACGGACTTTGGTTTTGTAGAGAAAACTTTCCGACAATTGTTGCTGTTGTTGCCTCTGAAGGAACGGCACATACCCGCGGTGTAGTAGTAGTAGTAGAAAACATTTATTCCAAAAAGGTAGGATAGAGAGGCGAAAATACAGATTTTGGGTGGAGTCCTTATTTCAGGACCCCAATGTCCACCGCAGTTGCTCTTGTTTGGGATATCAGCTTTCGCTGCGTCGCCAAGTCAGAGCTGAGCAGTGCAGACTCCCACTGTTCCTAGGAGTGATGTTTGTCTGGTTCGGGGGCTTGGGACCGGAGCAGCCCCATGTTACATGGTATGTTGTTGGAATTCCGCCACACCAGGGGCAGATGATGTGGTACTTGTGTAGGTTAGGAAAGGTGTTCGTCTGTAGTTGTCGCCATTCCCTCGCCTCTGCCGCCGTTAGCTTACGGTGTGGTGGGGGATAGACTTGTCATTGTGTTCGGAGAAGGAGGAGGCGCTCGCCGTACGTAGAGGGGAGAGGGGTGAGGTCGGGGAGGTTAGTCGCTCGGTTAGTATATCCTCGAGCTAGACTGTCCTCGGCCTCGTTTCCCTCGAGCCCCTCGTGCCCAGGAGTCCAAGTGATTTGGTGCTTGCATGTGGAATTTTGCACTTGTGGGGTAGTCAGAATGGGAGCGACGGAGTCTGGAAGTCTGCCATGAGAGGAGGAGGCGACACGCGGACTGGGAGTCGGTAATAATTTTTAGCTCATTTCCCGTAGCATCGCCATGCTGGATTGCGAGGGCGATTGCAGCAGTTTCTGCTACTGTGGGAGAGCAGTTGCGTAGGGAGGCGCTGGCGATTTCCTTGAAATTGGCGTCCAAGACGACCGCCACCGCGTTTGTTGAATCGGGGTACATGGCTGCGTCCACGTATACAGCATTTTGTGCCTGTCGATGTGTGCGGCGCAGGTACTCCACTCGTGCCTTTCGTGCCTGGAAGCATTACGACCCATCTCCCTCACCTCTTGCCTGGGCAAACTATACGAGCGCGTTATCCAGACCCGCCTCCAAAACCCGCGGTGGGGGTTCACCAGAGTTTGGTGTAGGCCCACGCAGATGAAAGATTCGCCCAGACTGAGCTCAAACGGCACATAAATAAAGATTTAGGAACCAGGGAAGATGAGCAATGAATTTGGAAAGGTTTTGACGTGACAAGAAAGGAAATAGAGGAAACGAAATTGTGAAAAAAACAAGAAAATTTCAGAGAAAAGTAAAGAAAAAGAAGCGTAAACACGAACATCTCCCGGTTTCAGTAATGTAACTATAAATAAATTTACACACCGGTTTTGGTGGTTGCACTGAAGGAGAGGAGGACGGGAATAGTAAACGGCAATCCTAATCGAGCGAGGGGAATTTGCAAATACTTAATTCTCTGCGTGCAAACCGCCGGCGGTAGAGGATATAATGATAAGGATTCAATATCACAGCATGACGTACAAGTATTCGGCGGCGTGAACAAACGTGCCTTGAACTGCATGAGCGTACGCTCCGCGGGAATTTTAAATGCTCGAAGTCTTCTGTATGAACGATGGGGTCATGGCTCAGGTTGTAAAGGGGTTGGAAACATTCAAAACGAGACACAAACAGCAGTATAATGTTTGGAGCGATTGAGGCAACAGCTAGGCCCTTTGAGGGTTGAGTTCGCTAAAAGAATCGGTCATCGCGTATGAAGTTATGTCGCAGTGCCCTAATCCAATGTAAACGCACATCTTGCACATGAATGGGAAGAAACAATATAAAGGATTGGTTCAAAAGACTTGTCCTCGAGCTTTCAAGCGGCGCTCAGACTAAGAGGCAGTCCAAAATTATGATCACATGGGAACTATTGCAGAGAATTTTCGGAAGGGCCGAACCAATGGCGAGAAATTTGAGCCCCAAAAACTGGCGTGTATCTGGGACCCGTACAGATCTAACTCCATTCTATAGTCGGGTAAAACTTTAGAAGGTAGCGGCATTTGCCCCTCAAAGGCGAATGCACAGGAGCCTCCGCCAATAGGCGCGCACTTCACGTGACGTCATGAGCCGGACGGCCGGTGTCCCTGCCGACGGAGAACATGCCTAACATGGCCGCCCTCGCTTCGAACTGGGCCGAGTCGCATCAGCTGTGTGCGTCTCCCTTCGTCAGAGTGAATTCTAATTGTTTCTGGGTGTCTCTCATGCCGGAAATATTACTGCGAGCTTACGACGCACAATTTGTGCCGCGTGCGTTTGTTCTGAGCCGTGAGCCGACGAAAAAAGATTACAGCGAACATCGGTGACGCTGCGCTGCGCTTCGTCTGGAAACAGGATCCCGCGGCGACACACCGCTGCAAACAGTCATCGTGCATGTTTGTTCTATGGTGTTTTGTTTTGCTCCTAAGTGAAGTTACGACGAGGAGAGTTTGCCAAAGTCTGGTACCTACTGTGAGCGGCGGGTGTGTTTGTGTACTGTGCCCCTGCGTTTCTCGTCGGACGTGGCGAAGTGATGAGCAAAACCATTATCATGATAAATGACAAAAGCTTGCGCGGACTTACGAGTTTTTCAACCGAAAAGATTTGCGAAAGCCACCTCCAACGCAAAGATTCGTTGCTGCCAGCTCAGCTCGCAAACGATCGATCGTTGGCAGCAGTATGATAAGATAGCCGAGCGTCTAGCAGGGCGTCCTTCGAGTGTCGTTCGGTGCCGTCGATGTTGCTCCGTAGCAAACGACGCACAGCGTTGTAGAAGGCACGGAGTTATTTTTCTCTCGCGATCCGGTATGTGCTGTAGCATTTCCATCATGATAGTTTTACCAAACCACTCATCAATATACACAAATCTTAGTTATACAGAGAAATGCGCGTTTTAGAAGCAGTCAAATTTTTTTGAGCTGGACTATTTCTTTAGTCGCGCAGGCAGTTGGTTGCTGCGCTTCGGTCATCTGGGCGGGGCCTCTCCTGTCTTCTAAAGTTGTACCCGACTGTAGTGCCTGGTAATAAATACCTACTGCTGGTTTTTCGGCATGTTGAGAGGCATCTGTGAAAATAGCTGCGTGGCTCGGATAATGAAAGAGATATTCTACCAGGAGACCATTTAACACATTGCAACACGAGTTCATTGCATTTGGCGGCAGCGCACGGTCAAAGCAAAGTGCAGGAGCAGCATGCACATTGCCAACGCATTGCACGGACCTAAGCGAGGCTGCAATTTTAGACAAGAGGGACTCTGTAAATACAAATTGAGGCAGCTTTTACTGCGGCCGATGTTTATCTAGAAACAAACTGGGCGTGTCAGAAAAATGGGAGAAGCCACTCCAGGCATTGGCTCAAGCGCCCGTAAAAAGGTGCGCACTGTGACAAGCTGGAAGCGGGAGTTCAAGTCCCGTACGAGGGCTCCAAAAAGAGGAAAACATTTGCGAATGATTTTGTCAAACCAAGGCAAAGCCCTTCAGCGCGCCTCTCCAAAGGCAAGACAGGTTGAATTTTGTATCTAGGACAACCGGACAACACAACGCATAGGAACTCAAGAATTGGTCCCATGTAAGTCTGATAGAGAAATAAGAGAGCGTCTGTGCGCATACTGAATTTCTTACTGCCGATTCGCGGCAGGTGACTGGGAGCACGCTCATCTCTCGGGATCACTGCTTTTGATATATATGAGGTCACCTGTCCTATAGTTGTTGTTGCCTCTGAAGCGATGGCACATATCCACGGCTGGTGGGGGATTGGCCAGGGTTCAATTCCAGCGGACCTTTGTTGGCCACTTCGTTTGCCTTTTCGTTGCCTAAGTTGACACAATGAGATGGGATCCATCGGAATAGTGCACAGTTGCTTGCGACGCTGGTCAGGCGATGTATATAGGTATCTAATGTCCCGGGTGACTGGCTGGTCATTAGTTTTCCTAAACATGTTTGACAGATTTTGCAGTGCTGCTTTAGAGTCTGAGAATGTCATCCATTGTCCAGCTGTTGGGCGCAGGATGTATATATAGGGCCCTTCGTTTTCGTCTAACCCGATATTACCCGATTCACCCCGGGCATATTTCCTGAAAAACGGGTTACCCGATTTCTTTTCAAAAATAAGCCTAGGGAACAGAGTTTTCTTGTGGACAAAAAAGGCCGAGAAAGCCGCACGATAATTAGCGCACATCTTGCGCTTATTCCAGTGGGGCTTTAGCATTAAACTGCCCCTTTTGAACTTCTTTTGCCATTTTTTTTATTTATGACGGTCCTTAATATGAGGCCAAGTTCGAGGAGCAGTCCTTGGAGCAGAGATGCTAAAGCACGGGTATACTGACCAGACGTCTTATTGGCATCATTGCATTAAGTGCTACCCATGCTGACAAAATCGTGCTCCAAGGTTCTCCTGCGTTTAAAATGATCGCTGCGACGTTGAATGAATGTTGTCCTAATGTACGAACACAGGCAGATTGTAATGTACGCGGAGAAATGATTGTAATAATGAGAAAAAAAGCTGTCTGCTTTCCTGAAGTTTTTTGCAGTACAACCCCGCATTTCAGTATTGTTTGCAAAACAATGTGCATAAATAGAGTATTTTTACACCCCGCACAAAAAACTCGCGGTTAGAATATGAAATCGGTTTCTGCGGCAAAATATGACCTGAGAGAAAACTCGAATTGGGGAATACTTTGCTGAATGACACGACTTGGACAAGAATATGAGGTAAAAAAAAATATAGCCCGATTTGTACACCCAAACTGAGAAGAAAAATAAATCCAAAAACGAAGGGCGTTAGACGTATAGGACAGCTCTCTCTCTCTCTCTCTCTTTCTCTCTATCTGCGTAATCAAAAACGTTATGTTACGCTTAGCGGCGTGTGAAGTTTGCCTAAACTTACGAGGAAGCAAAGATGCAAGAACTATCAAGTCACCAACCAAGCTCTTTTTTTTTTTCTTTTCAGCTACCGGCGGGAAACGTGCTACCGCACACCTCCAAACCGGTCACACCGTTCTCTCACTGCATGGTGTTGCTTTTGAATCCCTCGTGCCGTCGCGCCTTTCCTCCGCACACCAAGTTTCGGGAGCCTTTTCTATGCCGCTCTGAAGACGGGTCGGCTATTCCTCGCTACGCAGGTATGTCTGCACGGTGCAGTCGTTTGGCCGTCAGCACGCCCAGTACACGCTTCGCTTCCCTCCCCTTCTGTCAGGAATCTCTCGCTTTGCCGGCCCCTTTTTCCTTCCTCCATATTTTACTGCGACCCGGGGCGTGCCTCGGAGGCGAAGCTTGGATTTTCGGCTCCTTCCAGCAACGCATGCGGTGGCCAAGGTGCAACAGCCGGATGTCAGGATTTAACCCGTTTGTGAAGAAAACGACAGCGGCATGCACCCGACTCAAGCGGGTCGGGGGTGGACGCCACCTGCGCAGTGGGGCGAACGCTATGAAAGCGATGGGGGGGCGTAGACCCTTCACAGCGTCAACAGCGGGTGGCTGGGCAGGCAGCGGGCTGCTGCTGCTGCTGCTGTGGCGCGTAGTACACGGCTTCCCTTCGAGCGGTCACCGAGTTTGTCCTCTGGCGATCGGGGGTCGTCGGGGGATGGAGCGGATGTGTGTGCCGGCCGGCAAACACCGCGGCGGTCGGTCCATTGTGGTCAGCCGCGGGGTCAGGGCCGTTGGCCGGCGCCACTCTGGCGGCCGCTTGAATGGGGGCGGCCGTGGACTCGCTCGGCTCCCCGCTGCTACCCTGCCCCATGTGAAAGGCCCGGCTTTTACTCCCCCGTCGCAAACCCCCCGCCTACCTTTCTGCCGCTAGTGTCGCGGACGGTGTCGCACGGGGCTTCGCGCCTGGGACTTCGCGCCGAGCTTGACGCGGCATGAACGAGCGGCGCGCGAAGAGCTTCCCTGCGTCCGGTCTTTTCGCTGTGCACACAAGCCGCAGCATATACAGCGCTTCAGCGGAAACTTGCAATAGACAAATAAAAGCGCGAACGTGTGCAAGGACGAGAGCGCAATCCATCCTGTGCGCGTGTGCGGACGGAGGCGCACTTGTCCTTGAGCTCCGCCTCTTGGCGCTGCTAAGGAGCGAACTTTTCAGCGGTTCTCTGCGTGGTCGTGTTTGAAGACAGACATCTACTACGCTCCTGACCAAAGGTTGCCTTGTAAGTTCCTCGCCGGAATCTGTCCAGCAGACATGCTACATAGCGCGCTACTTGTGGCTGACGCTATATATGATTCTTCCCACTTTTCAACCCTTCCATTAAGCAAGCAAACTAGAGCACCCCGGACTTGCGCGATAAGCTACTACACAGTCTCGTTGCAATACATGGATCTGAACTATGCACTCGGTTTTAACGAATGGGAAAAACCGCTGGCTGGAATTTAAAGTACTGCTGCCTCAAAGCCATGCATCGCCTTTCTTTGAAAGCTTGATTTTTTTATATATGATGTTGTTTACTTCACACACCCGCATCGCTGTTACACGTAGTGTTAGCAAGTTCGTTCCAATCAGACGCCATGCTATATCGGCACGGTAAGGCTACGTAGCGAGACAAAGTCTAAAATCAGTTTCAAGTCATGCCTATGTCATACCTATGTCATATGGCTCGGTACGTATGTCATAACTATGCCTTCAATAACTGCATACGGCAATAATTGATGCTCAGAATTATTTGAACAATAGGAACCACATTTTCTTCAAGCAGCCCGACCTCGGTTCCGGTACGGCAAAGAAGGTGATCTGAGTCAGTTGTCTGATACGTTGTTTTTGCATCCTCGTTTTTTGCCAATGCCATGTTTAGGGGCCGTGGGTCCCGCAATCCCAGTTAGAGGCTTTTTGTTCACGGTCCTCAGCATGTTGATGTTGGAATAAATGAAGTGAAATGCAATTTGGCTTGTTCGCAGCGTCGACTTGAGGTCCTGTTTAGGTCATCGATTTTGAAGGTTCAGCCCTGTGCAACAAATACAGACGTGGAAGAAAGAGAAGCTCATGACGAGGAAATAGCGCCTCAGCACATTTCGCGGCTCAAGTTGAAGGCTGTTGAATTTCGGAGGGCCTTTAGCCACAGCACTGCAAATCCCAAGGACATCTGTAGAGGCCGCTCGTGTCCCGCGCTGCACCGTGTGGCCAAAGAACAAAGGGGAAAAAAGAGTCTTCAGGCAAACACTGCGCGTCTCCTCGCACTATGGCCATTGTCTCTGCGACTATATACCTGCCGCAACGGCTTATCGTCAAACAAAACGGGGGCAACGCCGTCGGAAATGGAGCGGGGTCCAGCACGGTCGCACGAGAGCAGGCGGAAGCCAGCGCAGTCACAAGAGCGAGGAAGAGAAAAGAAGAAAAAAATATATATCTGCAGGAACAATGGGGGCCGTTCCTCCTCCCGACAGAGGCGAGCCTCGAAGAAGGAGGAGCTAGGGAAGTGCAGCCCGTGTTTGTGGCTAGCCCCCGAAGGTAGGGAGGGCACCACACTCGAAGCCAGTGACGTCAACGGTACGTCTCGTTTCCCGCCCTCCGGATGAGCGTCGAGCGGATTAGAAGAGCAGCGGAAGCTGCGCGTATCATCCTTGCCGCCGCCTTTCCCCGCGACCCAGTGCGCTCTCGGCGAAGGCCCTAACGAGAGCTTCCTGCGGGACCTTGCTGCCAACAGATTGCGGGGCCGCTTTACGATGATCGCCCCCTTTTAATTTTTTTTTCCTTCCTTTCTGCAAAGTACTATCCTTCTGGCCTTCTCTTTGCTTCCTTTTCCCTTTTTTTTCCTCTGCCGGAAATTGATTGTACCCGCAATCGGAACCGTGCTCGATGCCGTTGCGGGCCCTCGGAATATAACGGAAGAGACGTCTGAGTTTCCTCCTCCTCGTCGGTCGGGGAAGGGGAGCTCTTCTACGCTGCCGCTCGCGCGCCGTGCCTACCCGGAGCAGTTCCCGCCCCGGAAACCTCGAGTGCCTCGTCGTCGGTGAATGCCGTTCGACTCGACCGCGGGAGGGCGCCGTCCGTCATTACTCGCGCATCTCCTCGGGCCGACCGCTTTGTTCCTGGCCACGCGGGCTGCCGCTCGAAGACAATCAGGCGCGCCCGTAGGCTGAACGCCCCTCACACCCATTTGTGCATGTGCTTGTTTTGGGCTAGGGCCGCGAAGAACACGGTGTTTGCGAGGCCACCGTATGGCATTCGTGTCTTGTTGAAGGCGTAGTGGCTGGCGAACGCTTAAGACCTGACTCCGCAGTTGGTGTTTTTCATTGCCTTCTTTTCGTAACGTTGTTCAGCATACTGTTATCACCACAGGGGGAGGGATAAGCCATCAAGTAAAGATATGACTGTTATATATATATATATATATATATAACCGCACGTTGTCAAACTGTTACTACTCTTGTGCCTGTGTAGTCGGCGTGGCCAAAGACAGCTCTAGTAAAGCAGAACCTGCCGGTTCCTTTAGCTATGTCCGTGTCCTCGGTATAATAAAAAAACGTAAAAATAATGCTTTCTTACCTGTAAACATAAAACATGAATGCGCACTACTAATGAAAAAGTGAAAACAGCGAAATACCGAAACATATATTTGTTTACAGCGTGCGATAACCGTAGTATTCGTAACTAAAAACGAACTGGGATTTCCTTGAACCCTGCATCAACAAAACTATTCCTTTTTTTTTCTGCCTTTCTTGTGTTTTCTTTGGTATCTGTTTGTCCATGATCGTACACATTGTACAAGACGCGCAGAGTTACCATAGAAGTAAAGCGTGAAGGTCAGTTATAACGAACACTTCCCTGTGCTGGAGAGAGCGAAATGTGTACTATCGCGGACAAAAGTTCCACAGTTGACATTTCTTCGAACAATCGCCTGGTTTCGCTACCACGTATGAGAGCCCTCGTGGCTCCTATTTCTGCCTCCAGAACCGTGTTGTTGAATTCTGGCCGATAGCAGGGCAATATGCGCTTCGATTGCTGCTCAGGCGGTCTGTATAGACTTTAGTTCGTAATAGTACAAGTGGCGTGGTTGTATCTTTGACAGAAGAGAGAACATATACCAAGAAGAGAAAAATGAAAGTAATTTCCTATGAAAAAAAAAAATAAACGTGCTCAACGAGTTATTGTGCACAAGTGTATTGAACAACAAAGCGTATTAGATGTTCACGCGCCACTTTGCAACTGTAGATGACTTGCACGTGAAATCACTAGTAATAATTGTTTTCTTGGCGAAAGGAAATGGCGCAGTATCTGTCTCATATATCGGCGGACACCTGAACCGCGCCGTAGGGGAACGGATAAAGGAGGGAGTGAAAGAAGAAAGGAAGAAAGAGGTGTCGTAGTGGAGGGCTCCGGACTAATTCAGCCGAAATTATGCCGGAGCCCTTCACTATGGCACCTCTTCCTTTCCTCTTTCACTCCCTCCTTTACCTTTCCCCTAAGGCGCAGGTCAGGTGTCCGCCGATATATATATATATATATATATATATATATATATATATATATATATATATATATATATATATATATATATATATATATATATATATATATATATATATATATATGAAAAATCACTAGCCGCGCCGATTCTCGCCGCACCTGAGGCCATGAAAGACGGAGAAAGGGGCAAGGATATTCGGCAAGCTCGTGCCGGCAAGGAAAAAAAAAAGAGGGAGAAACCACGTGCCGGTAGCTGTCAACGGCATCACATCCAGGGCCCGTATTTGCTAACGATCCATCTCGTCTGTTTCATTTCGCTGCGACGTTAAGCGTGACCAAAGCAACAGCATGTGGGGAAGGTATACCAAACGGCGTCAATTCGCCACACACCTGACGCCCAGTTTCTTTGGCGAGACTGGATTACCGCCGGTAAAGCTCACCAGGCGTGGCAGTTTACGCGTTTCTGCCGCGACCAGCGTGACGTCTTCTCTCGCGGCCTGCGTCACTTGGGAGCAGCGACCAATGGCAGGGGACCAAATTAATGGAAAATGAAATAAGTCGTTGGAAAATATGGCCCTACATAGGCCCGTGTTCAGGCGGCTCACTCGCAATGGCTCATCTTTCAAGCAACCCCGTAAAGTATTTCATTGAATGAATCACTTCGCGGAGATCGTGGATCAGCAGTGGCGCTTTGAGGACTCTGCTGACCTCCGGTATACTCATCTCACTATACGCAACACTGCTTCGCGTACAGGTCAAATTTCCCAGAAGTGCCAGAGAGGAGTGTATACACTGAGCAAACTGAGCAAAGCGTCCTATTCGCTTCTTTTCGCAATTTCCTTTCGCTTCGAGGTCACTACAGCTCCAGCAATTGTCGCACTGGAGAAACAGTCCATGAAAGCGCAGTTTTCGGAAAAACCGGTCCGTTCTTTTCCCCCCGCTCTTACACGCTCGCACCTCGGTCGCCCTGTTTCCACGCCGCGTCTTAAGCTCCGGCGCGAGACCCGGCGGAGCGGATGTCGCACGGTTCGTGGCACCGCGGCATCAATGAATCCCCGGCGGGAGACGTAGAAACGATACCCGTGTTCCCATTCGGCGCGTTACGCGACTTACTACTAGAGGCGGCGAGGAGGCGCCGGAGAGAGGGGAGAGGAGGTGGCGCCCCACATATCGAGGCTGCAGAACTGTATGTATTCTTCCAGCGGCTCCAGGAAGTCGGCGCAAGTCACACGGCAACAAGTGGAAGTGCGCAGTGCACCGGCGCCTGCTAGCAACCTGTGAGGAAGCGCTGTCCTTACCCCCCTTGCACTTCCATAGTGTTCGCTGGCACGAAGAAGGGCAGGTCAGAAAAGGGTGTGCCCCGACCTCTCGCTCCCCCCCCCCCCCCCCCCCCCCCCCCCCTCGAGCCCCGAGGAGCGGCGCCGGTAACAAAACTCGAGCAGCTTGAAGGAAACGAGCTCCCCCTCCTCCTCCGGCGCCTTCCCCTGCTCCGAGTTCCGTTCCGACCTCCTCGGAAGGAAGTGGCGCACAATGCGGCCTGCCCCGGCCGGGTTTTCCACAAAAGTGGCGTTTCCGTTCAACCTGCCACGGGAAGAAGCGGCGGGCGTCTCTCGCCGACGGGCTTCACCTGTTGCTTGCTCCGCGCTCCCCCCGGGGCCCGTCTTTTGTGAGCGCGCACTCGCTCCCCCTGTTGACCAGGGAGCGCCGCCGCCGGGGTCGACCAAGGTCACGACGTAGTTCGCGGGAGCTGCTGTTGTCCACCGTAGCCGTCTCCCGTCGGGAGCACGCCACTCTGCTGCTGGACTCCGCGCCCATTCAAGGAGCGGGCAGCTCTGTAGCAGGGCTGGAATCTGCGTGGTCATGGCGTGACCTTAGGTCGAACATGAGCTGCCTGTGTGCCATGCTGGGGTGGTACGTAGGCAGAAAATGTTTTTCGCAGGGGCCCTAAGGTATTTTCTTGTATCGAGCGGGCTTTCTGGCTGATGTAACCCCAAGGGCACTAATAAGAGAGAATTCGGGCAGAGGGACAGGGTTAGCTCGATTTCGGGGGGCCCGGAGCCCCTCAACCTCCCCCGCACCCCCTTCTCTTGGATACGGGCCTGGGCGACTGCTTTGCCTATCATTCTCTATGCACTTAGAGGAATTCTCAGGCTTTCATAAAAAAAAGTGGTGGAATAAATTTTGTGAGCACATTTTTTCCGTTCCATTTTCTTGCCTCTTTGCCAAAACTTTGACACCAGAGCCGACGAACAACATTGCTTGCTGGCTGTCAACCTCCAAGTCACACTCAGCACCCACCAATTTTGCATAGGGTATAAAAGGAATCGGTAAACGAATCGTTGCAAGACATGACCGATGGACAGAAATTGCATATAAACTCCGATAAACTCGGCTGGTAAACCTTCTGTGCCTCGTTCGTATTTCGCCGTCGCCCCTGCGCTGTTTTAATTTTCCACTTCGATACTGTCCGTGCCTATCTGTCCATCGTCAGTTGTTAAAATGCCTCGGTGCCAGGGCACGTCAACTGAAACGAACACCACACAGAAACAATGAGAAAGGTAATTTTTTTTTAGTTTCGCAGCAGGAGCGAGCAATTCAAGGTAATGTATACGCACGAGGATAACATCTATGCAAGCCCAGAGCCGTGCGCAGGAACATAGCTTTATTTATGCAGTTACGATGTGCTGCTCTATGTGAATTAGTTGTAGCGCGCATCCTAATACATTTTCAGCTTCACTTTCAGAGACCCCTTTTGAAACTTGCAGTTTGCTGTGACTGCAAGAGCATGCAACTGAGCGTAAGGTCATGCCAGTTACACTTCGACAGATGTGAAAGTTATGTTCCTGTGCACTGTGCACCGAGTTTGTATCTAACGCTAGGCTGAACCCATTTAGTGCCACAAAGGCAACAAATAGTTCCCGCTGGACATCACCGCTGCACGCCTGTTCATTTTTTAGAAAACACACACACACACACACACACACAGACACACACACGCACGCGCACACACACACACACACACACACACACACACACACACACACACACACACACACACACACACACACACACACACACACACACACACACACACACACACACACACACACACACACACACACACACACACACACACACACACACACACGCACGCACGCACGCACACACACGCGGAGCTCGCAAAACTGCGAGGTTCTGCTAGGTACGACCGGCCCTTGCATGTCTGTTACGACGACCGTATACAATTCAAGAACCAAGCGGCAAACAACCCTCAAAGGAGGCCCACTAGCCAACGGCATCGACTGTTTCTCATCACGTCTCGTTATTCCCTAGCGTGACGTCGAAGGTGGCTCTACGGTGACTCCGCGAATTGGGAGAAAACCGCACCGTCGTTCAAATCAGTCGCCTCCATTGGCTGGCGCGCCTCCTTCGAGGGGTGTCTGCCGCTTCGTTTTTTATTGTATCCGACTATATATAGAGCAGTTTATTCGGCAAGTCGCGGGTGAGCAGTCACGCGAAAAATAGGCAAAATGTTAGAGCAGAAAAAAAAGCTTCACTGCAGTCTAGCTCCGATTCGTAGAAACGAAATGCAAAAATTACTTGTATTTTGGGCGACCCTTACATTGGAAGCTACGCTTAGTCGCACCGTACTACCGACACCTGGCTGTAAGATCGTATGGCCACTAGCACCACCTTGATATCTCAATTCCAAAACACCGTGCGAGCGATCACCGTAAAATGGCTGATTCACAGCGCGTGCGTACCATGGTGCTTGTAGTCAAAATTTACGAAGGCGCTTGCTCTTCAAATTACAGATAGATAGATATATGCGTAACGTAACACATAAGCCCACGTCGTCTCCTGCGTGCAGCATCAAATGCCGCTGCCTCCAAAATGCCGCCAGCATCCCGTGCCCACCTGCCCGCCTCGCTGAGGCTTCAGGCGTACACATCTATATAGATACCAGACTCTCGCCAGGAACCCGCCTTATGACGGATTTTGCGCCGTTAGAGCCCCTGTCTTCGATCACCGCTGTATGCGCTCAAGTCGTGCAGTGCCAGAAGCCACCTTTCAAAATCGAAGGGAGAATATCTTATTTAAGTGTAAGTTGTGCGAAGATGCCTTGAACTCATCGTTAGTGGTCAAAAGTTTTCGTCTATTTTGTTTCGTCCTTTTTTCTTTGCTCTTCTGAGGCCTTCGCGCTCCTCTCCTCCCCCTTATAAAGTGCTGATATGACGCGACAGATGCGATCGCGTAGCAAAAAAAAAAGAAAAATGATGGCCGCGTAACGCTGCATGCGCGATGCGACAGTGAAGCGCGCTGTCGGGTGCTTCCCATTTCAAGGGGCGCATGCGCGAACTACCATGCAGCAAACGTAAATGAACTTTTGAATTTCGTAGTTCTCTGTTAATTAAGTAAATTTTCCCTCAGGATGCATGTGCATGCACATTTCAGAAGGAAGGGGCAGAAAATTACAACAAATTGGAGTGAACAACAATGAAAAAACAACACAATATTTATATGTACTATTAAGGACCGAAATCAAAACGACAAAGACGTCAACCAACTCAAACTTGAAAACAAAGAAGAGGGAGGTAAAGACACCATAGAGTAAAAAGTTAGTTATTACATTTTGGAAATGTATTAGGTCTTTTATGCACGTGTGAGGTGAAAGCAGCTAGGGCATCCCAGTATTCTTGTCTGTGTCAAGAATGAGCGTAAGCGCGCTGTCGTCTGACGATATAGTATATACGGCATGCTGACTCGGCGAGTATGACTGCGGAGGGAAGCGATGAACATGATGAACAGTGTGCAGGTTCCAGGGAACATTTAGCCCTAAAGGCAAAACGCTTCTTTTTGTTTTTGTTAGATGGATGGTTTAACGAGCGGTCTCTCACCAGAGCAGGATTTGGCCACCCTGGTGTAGTACTTGGCTACAACCTTCTATGATCAAACCAATTAACCCTCGGCCCTCAGTCCCCAGCGGCTGCAGAGCAACTGACCACGGCGGCGGTCAGACCTGTGACGCAGCGGAGGGTGCTAAGAATCTCTGGCTCCGGACAGGCCGCCATTGGAATCTGAACCTGGCAACGTTTAACGCTAGAACTTTAGCTAGTGAGGCTAGCCTAGCAGTGCTGTTCGAGGAACTAGCGGGAATTAAATGGGATGTGATAGGGCTTAGCGAAGTTAGGAGGACCGGTGAGGCGTATACAGCACTAAAGGACGGACACATATTGTGCTATCGCGGGTTAGAGGATAGACGAGAACTAGGTGTGGGATTCCTCATTATTAAGGACATAGCTGGCAACGTAGAGGAGCTCTATAGTATCAACGAGAGGGTAGCAGCTATAGTAATTAGGCTGAATAGGAGGTACAAGCTGAAAGTGGTGCAGGCCTACGCACCCACATCCAGCCATGATGACCAGACCGTTGAAAGCTTCTATGAGGACGTAGAATCAGCAATGAATAGAGTAAAATCGCAGTACACTGTACTGATGGGCGACTTCAATGCGAAGGTGGGCAAGAAGCAGGCTGACGACCACGCGGTAGGTGACTATGGGATAGGCTCTAGAAATAGCAGGGGAGAGTTATTAGTCGAATTCGCGGATAGAAATAATTTTCGGATCATGAATACCTTCTTCCGCAAACGAGAAAACAGGAAGTGGACCTGGAAGAGCCCCAATGGTGAAACTAAAAATGAAATCGACTTCATACTATGCGCTAAACCTGGCATCATTCAGGATGTGGCCGTCCTCGGAAAGGTGCGTTGTAGCGACCACAGAATGGTAAGGTCTAGACTTAGCTTAGACTTGAAGAGGGAACGGAAGAAGCTAGCGAAGAAGAAGACCATTAACGAGTTAGCCGTAAGAGGGAAAGCACAGGAGTTCAGGATAGCGCTGCAAAACAGATACTCGGCTTTAACTGAGGAAGACGATCTTGATGTTCATTCAATGCACGATAACCTGACATCAATAATTACGGAGTGCGCAGTAGAAGTAGGCGGTAGGACAGTTCGAAAGGATACCGGGAAGCTATCTCAGGTGACGAAAGATCTGATTAAGAAGCGCCAAAGCATGAGGGCGTCTAACCCTACCGATAGAATAGAACTAACGGAGCTATCAAAGTTAATAAATAAGCGCAAGGTAGCCGACATAAGGAAGTTTAATATGGAGAGAATTGAGCATGCTCTAAAGAACGGAGGTAGCCTAAAAACAGTGAAGAGGAAACTAGGCATAGGTGAAAACCAAATGTATGCATTAAGAGACAAGCATAGCAATGTCATCAGCAATATGGATAAGATAGTTAACGTAGCCGAAGAGTTCTACACAGACCTGTACAGTAGCCAATGTAATTAGAGCGTTAATGAGAAAGACAGCAGTGCACAGCAATGCGTCATCCCGCCAGTAAGGAAAGATGAAGTAAAGAAAGCCTTAGAAGCAATGAAAAGGGGAAAAGCAGCTGGGGAGGATCAGGTAACAGCAGATCTGTTGAAGGATGGAGGGGACATCGTGCTAGAAAAACTAGCCACCCTGTATACGCAATGCCTTCTGACCTCGACTGTACCAGAAGCTTGGAAGAATGCAAACATTATCTTAATTCATAAAAAGGGAGACGCCAAGGACTTGAAAAATTACAGACCGATCAGCTTACTATCCGTTGCCTACAAAGTATTTACTAAGGTAATCGCTAATAGAGTCAGGGCAACGTTAGACTTTAATCAACCAAATGATCAGGCAGGCTTTCGTAAAGGATATTCCACAATAGATCATATTCACACTATCAATCAGGTTATAGAGAAATGCGCAGAATATAACCAACCTCTATATATAGCTTTCATTGATTACGAGAAAGCATTCGACTCAATGGAAACCTCAGCAGTCATACAGGCATTGCGTAATCAGGGGGTAGAAGAGCCTTATGTCAAAATACTGGAAGATATATATATATATATATATATATATATATATATATATATATATATATATATATATATATATATATATATATATATATATATATATATATATATATATATATATATATATATATATATAGCAACTGCACAGCTACTATAGTCCTGCATAAAGTCAGCAATAAAATTCCAATAAGGAAGAGCGTCAGGCAAGGAGACACTATCTCGCCAATGCTGTTCACCGCATGTTTACAGGAGGTATTTCGAGGCCTGAATTGGGAACAGTTGGGAATAAGAATAAATGGAGAATACCTAAATAATCTGCGATTTGCTGATGACGTTGCCTTGCTGAGTCACTCAGGAGGTGAACTGCAAATCATGATCAACGAGTTAGAAAGGCAGAGCAGATCGATGGGTCTAAAAATTAACATTCAGAAAACCAAGGTAATGTTCAACAGCCTAGCAAGGGAACAACAGTTCACAATTGGCAGCGAGAGCCTAGAAGTTGTGACGGAATACGTCTACTTAGGGCAGGTAGTGACAGCTGATCCGGATCATGAGAGGGAGATAACTAGAAGGATAAGAATTGGGTGGAGCGCATATGGCAAATTCTCGCAGATCATGAGTGGCAGTTTACCAATTTCCCTCAAGAGGAAAGTGTACAACAGCTTAATCTTACCGGTACTCACCTACGGGGCAGAAACGTGGAGGCTAACGAAAAGAGTCCAGCTTAAGTTAAGGACAACGCAGCGAGCTATGGAAAGAAAAATGATAGGTGTAACGTTAAGAGACCGGAAGCGGGCAGCGTGGGTGAGGGAACAAACACGGGTTAATGACATCCTAGTCGAAATCAAGAGAAAGAAATGGGCTTGGGCAGGGCATGTAATGCGAAGGCAAGATAACCGCTGGTCATTAAGGGTAACGGAGTGGATTCCAAGCGAAAATAAGCGCAGCAGGGGGCGGCAGAAGGTTAGGTGGGCGGATGAGATTAAGAAGTTTGCAGGCAAAGGGTGGATGCAGCTGGCAAAGGATAGGGTTAATTGGAGAGACATGGGAGAGGCCTTTGCCCTGCAGTGGGTGTAGTAAGGCTGCTGCTGCTGCTGCTGCTGCTGCTGCTGCTGCTGCTGCTGATGATGATGATGATGATGATAACGAGCGGTTATACCAGGGGGCGTTACTGTATAGAATAAACTCGTCGGCTGGGAATGAAAACAGTGACAAGCTCTAGAACTTCGCTATCGGACTGTTTGCGTTATACTTGTAACAGTGATGTATAGAAAAAAAAAACTTAAGAACCTTAAAAGGAAAGAAATTATGCGGGCATTTGGTTACAATTTATTTAGTTCGTCATAAGGGCAATGTCAACAGTTTATAACAAGCATTCACCCCCACTCCGAGGCCTTGTTTTCAGGACACCGCGTAGCACGGTCCAGATTGGCCAGTTACACATTCGAAAAAAGAAAAACAAAAGAAATGCCAACTCCGCTTGATTCGTTACAAATTGCATGCAGCAGGGACCGTTTGGTTGCCGCACTCATTGTTTCAAAAGTACAGCCGTCCTTGATTCGGAATAAACTTAAGAATTATAAACGAACCATCAAATTGGCAAATGAATACGCGCATTCTATATGAATGACACAAATGTGCTTGAAAATCATTAAAAAAAATAGCATTGCTTGATTCTCGTTTTAGCATAAACTATCACTCAATGAGATGCCGGTTCTCAGGGTGGCATAGCTCTTGACAATTCACTACGTTGATTAACCGCTGTGAATACAGACAGTGGCTGACTCTCTGCAGCTCCCTGCGTGGTCGGCATCCCAAAGGCCTGTTCTTAAAGCGAGGCAGATACGCCCGCTGGTATAGAAGTTGTTGCGGCTTCTCTGGCCGCGTGAGGAACGTAATGCCCATGCGCGCAAAGTGGATAATTTTGGACCCATGATTATGAATTGATGGAAGATATTTCTCCCTCAGAAGGCTCCTTTTTAGGTTAATCTCGGTCGCTATACTTCGGATACTGAGAGCGACGCTATTTTTGTTTTGTGATCACATTTCTTTCCAGCTTTTTCCTTTGCGTCTGTACTCAAGTTTGAAGACCTTGTTCACAGCTTGCGGTCGTTCAGACATGTACTCCGATTCTCTTCCGCTCCTGTTTGTATAATTCTGCGGTATATAGTTTGTTGCATGCATGCATGCGTGCGTGCGTGCGTGCGTGCGTGTTTGCGTACGTGTGTGCGCGCGCGCCTTAGCAGAATGAATAATTAATGTTCTATTCTGAGAGGGACGGCACTCTGGCACTCTGGGAAATTAGTTGCGTACTTGAGCGTTAAGGATAACTTCCGCAACGTTCACTGCGGCTCGCAGTGTTCACGATGCAGTGAAAACAGTGGAGCAACTAATGCATTCTTCTGCTCAGCACAAGTTGACAAGTCCGGTTCCTAACGCCGGCGGGCGCACATCGGCGGAAGCTTGAAGCAGGAACGCCTGTGCTGCGATATTCCGGTGCTCGTTAAAAGGCTGCTGGGGAGGGCCGTAGCTGATCGGGGCCCTCTACTCCGACGAGCCTCATATTCCGGTTGTATTGCTTTGATGCGTAAAAGTGCTTCAGTTCTAATAGAGCTTCTTCCCCGTGGCTGAAGCGACTGCAGGCACGCTGAACAAGTAACGGATTTCGAATATATTTGGCAAGGCATCTGCAGGCTTCGGTATTCACCGAATGACCGCGTTCTTGTGGGGCACATTTGCGCTTCCTGAGGACTGCACACCCTTCGCTGCGTGTCTCTTGTATCTCTTTCCCAGATGAAAGTGACACTGGACAGCTTCAGATGCAGCACGCAGTGTGACGCCGTAGCGAGAGCATGGGCCGCGGTGCGCGTGGTCGCCCCTTCGTCCGGCGCGTGCCGCGGAGGCGTCGCGTACCATTAACGATCGCTCAGAAGCGCCGCCGCGCTACGGGCGGCATCAAAGGCGCGCTGCAGGGAAGCGACAGAGTGGCTCCAGCTCGACCACGAGGACCAAAGCTGGGCCGCTGGGACGGCCAATAAGCTCGGGACGTTCGCTAATCGCGCCTTAGCTCTAGCCAACTGCAGAGCGCCATTGGTCGATCCAGCGCGCTTCCCATTGGCGGTTCTGCCGGCGGCAGGGAGGGGGCGAGCGGCGGGGGCCCTTTTATTTATAAAGCTTCCCGCTCTTTGCGTCGTTTTCGCTTTTCTTTTGCTCTGCTCGCGGGGCGCTTTGGCAGGGCGGGCGAGGGCGGAAGGGGAGAGGGGGCCACCACTTCCTTCACCTGCCTCCGGGGGCCTTCAAAGAGCACTGCGAGTGGCGCTTGCGGCCAGACTCGTTGCGCGCTCCGTGCCAGAAGGTTCGCTCTGTCGTCCGTCGCGGTCTTCATGACGACGCGGAGGCCTCTGTAGACGACGCGCACTGCTGCACCACCCGGATTACCTGCTTTCGCTGCGTTCGCACTTGGACGAGATGCCGCGTTCGTTCCTCATCAAGAAACACGTCAACGCGGGAGCCGCCGCCGTGTCGCGGCCCGTTGCCTTCGTGAAGAGGCCCTGGCTCGATGAAGGCTCCGTCGAAGCCGAGGACCTCAGCACGTCGCCCCCGCCAGCAGTGCGGGTGCCCTTGGCCCTGTCGCCTGCGCTCTCCGATGGCTGCGTACCTGGTGAGTGAATTCTGCTGCGCTAGTCTCTGCACGTGACAGCATACTATTCTGAGTTCCAACGGCGTGTGTCGAATGAGCGACAGGGGAAGGCTGGACCTGTGTTCTGTGTGTGCCCTGACCAGGCACAGACTGAAAACTCCCGCCTTCCTACTGAATACTAAAATATACTACTAGGCCTAACTGCTGATGTAATTCTCATTATTAAACCAGGATTTGCTGCTTTTACTGAATGTACGAGGCAAAGTTATGTTTTACGCGGTGCAGATGTCAACGCCGAATGTTAGTCGCAGTCGGTAGCTGCGCCGCAAGACACCAAAGGGTAGAAGTGAAGCATGCGTCCTGATAAGTTGTCGGGTCCTCAGCAGTTGTCTCAATAAATCACGGCAATGTTTGCACACAACGGTTGTTGAGTCGCGCGTCGGGTAAGCAGGTGTCCGATAACAGGGCCTGTGAACCAGACCGCGAAGGCAACCGTCGGTAGCGGGACCTGTTTGATAAGGCGTCTCCGACAACCGCCTTGCACCTGGTTTTGAACCGTTGGCCGTTTATCACTGAAAAGCCCTGCGTGACTGCCGCGGTTCGCGGGAGCTGTCAACCACGCTAATGTAAATGCGAACCCGCACAAAGCAGAGCTCCGACCCCATCTGGCTAAACGCAGATAACGCTCCTGCCTGCTTCTTAGTTATGAAGACGATTTTTAAAGCGCTTTGATGCTTTGTCGTGCCCCGCTGGACAGCGCCGCATCGGCCTCAAGAGGCGGATGCGGCGCTGCTGTGCCAGATGGGCAGGCAGTGCGTGATCTGATGCGCGTTCATTCTCTTCGCAGATATCGCACGGCCGTTCGACCTCAGCCTGAAGGCGAAGAAGCCCAGCGGCCGTCCCGAGTACCCGTCCATCCACCGGCCCGTGGCCATCACGCCGCCCCCGGGAGTAGCGCTCATCGCTCCCAAGGGAGACCGGCCGCTGGACTGGCCGCATCAGCCGGCGTACCTGACGCACAGCTACATGCCGCTCACGCTGTACCCGGTGCCGCCGGCGACCGACTACTACGCGCCCCTGGTTCCCCCGCCGCTGGTGGCCGGCCACCCGCTGACGCCTCGCGAGCTGGCCAAGCAGAGCCCGCCGCAGCGCGACGCCGTCGTGCCCTCCTGGTCCTCGGGCGTCTCCTCTTCCTCCTCGGACGAGAAGGAGTCGCGAGGCTCTCCGGCTCCACCCGAGCGGCCCCGGCGGCGGCCCGAGAACGCGCCGCGGTACCCGTGCACCGGCTGCAACCGCAGTTACTCCACGTACAGCGGCCTGTCCAAGCACCGGCAGTTCCACTGCTCAGCCACCACGAGCAAGTCCTTCTCGTGCAAGTACTGCGAAAAGGACTACTCGTCGCTGGGCGCGCTCAAGATGCACATCCGCACGCACACTCTCCCCTGCAAGTGCAAGCTCTGCGGCAAGGCCTTCTCGCGGCCCTGGCTCCTGCAGGGCCACATTCGGACGCACACCGGGGAGAAGCCGTTCGCGTGTCCGCACTGCAGCCGCGCCTTCGCCGACCGCTCCAACCTGCGCGCCCATCTGCAGACGCACTCGGACATCAAGAAGTACAGCTGCAAGTCGTGTAGCCGCACCTTCTCGCGCATGTCCCTGCTGCTCAAGCACGAAGACGGTGGCTGCCCGGCCGCCGCTCTCAACCGCAGTCAGCCGAAGCCCTAGCTGCGCACCGTATAGGCCACATTATTTATGACATGTACAGACTCTAGTCGCGTCCGCGGGTATTGGACGGTCCGGGGAACTTCGTGCCACGGGTTGACTCGTATTTATTTAAGCGCACTTTCCTTTCCCTCGTTTCGAGTCTCGATTCCTCGTTCTCTTGCCGTGGGCAAGGGTAACAGCCATTCATTGCCAAAGATTGTCCCCTTCGCGAGAGCTCGTCAGCTGGCTTGCATTTCCTGCGAGGGGCCGGGCTCGGTGACCTCACTTGCGGGCATGGCCTCATGTGTTGGTTGCTCCTCTCGGCGCCGAGGCCGCCTTATTAGCAGTTCTGTCGAGTCTGTAAGGCTCGGCTTGCGCAAATTGCCAGAGAGCATTTCCGCATGCACACACCCTTTCCAAGCAGGCTCGGCGCCTCTTGTCCGTCCGCCATGCCAGATGAACCGAATTCGGCCAGCGCCGTAGCTTTGTGGAGCCTGCATACTCTCCACAGAGGGCAGTGGCATGTGTGCGGATGAGACTATGCTGCATGTGGTATGCCCGCATCCCAAAGTGCCATCTTCAGTATTTTTGTTCTTTTCTGGTACCTGGTCTTGGAACGGGGGAGAATTGGTTTGGCCGTTTGCTCTGTGTAAACGCTCGAGTTCCCAGTCTGTGCTTGGCATGTCTCCGCCTGAGCGTGGTGAAGCGTTTTTCCCAGCGATTTCGCGACTTTTTTTTTCCTTTTCTCCGCGAAAGCAAAGAGCTCACTTCAAACTGTAAATACAATATGCTCACCCATATTTTTGATCATCCGGTTAGGACTAGTCATGAATTTTTGTTTTGTACTCGTGGAACGTGAACAAGACACGAACTTTTGTCGCGAATGAGCCTTCTCATTATCACATGTTTGTGACGGAGAACTGTTGCCATTTCCATTGTATCGCCGTCACAGCAGTTGCCATTTCCAGTTAAGACTGTTGACACAGCACTCACTGCGACTTCCATGTGTATGTGTTTGTTACACAGTGGTGTTTACTGCTTTTGGAACAAAAGAAGAAAATGTCCTGTTCATATTGCCATATAGCTTACAAAGCAATAAACTACTTTTTAAGCCTTACTGTGTGCTTGCTGCCTGCGTTCATTGTTTTAAAGGTACGCGCTTCTCCTATTTTGCCACTGCTGTCGAACTCGAAACGTGGCGGCCTCCTTTCCTCCTCCTTGAGACCTCTGGTGGGAGAAGGATAGGATTGAATGTGTTGTTATAGATCATCTACAGAAAAACCTCCAAATTAAACGAAAAAAAAAGGCTGCATCTCAGGTCCTCTTGAGCATGCGTTTTTAGATGATATCACCGGATATCACATCTGGAAGGGTATGAACCAGCGCAAAGTTGATGCTTTAAATTTCGCTCTCCTGTTTTTACGTCTTCAGAGTAAATCAAAGTCTGTAAATTTATATGTCCGTGAAGGTGATAATCTTTTAGCGCCAGCTCTACAGCAGATCACAATTGCAAACACGTAGCTTTCTTTCCTACTAGTTTATGCGTATGTTACACATTGAGAACTGAACTCACTTTTCATTCTTCGCCCCTCTCTCTCTTTCGCTCCCTTTATTTCCCTCCCAACGTGCATGGTACAGCCAACCGAGCATTGCCTGGTTAACCTTCTGCCTTTCCACTAATCTGTCTGGATCTTATGCGTTCCTACTGACTTCGCGTTATTTATCGATCATCTAACGGTACGAAAAGTAGCAGGAAAGCCGAACAGAGCTAGCTGTGAACGCGACTGTTATTCATGTGAGTGGCTCAGCCATCGCACGACCGCGTGCTCCTCTTTCTCGTTGTGGCACCCGTGGCGTTTGTTGTGCTGTATGACTCGAGTGCACCGCAGCGTAGCCAACTTGTCGGAAGCAGCTTTTGTAGCTATGAGCTGTGGAGTTGTGTTCGCAAGAAGTGAAGAAGGGAAAGTGAACATACGATCGGAGGAGGTAGATAAGCATAAAACTTTCTTTTTTGTAAGGGGGGGGGGCGCTGATTTATAAAGGCAGTAAGTGAGCGAAATAATTGTAAAGCTAAGCGCCAAAGATGCGAGAAATGATATGCGTAAAAGAATTGAGAAATTCAAAAGGCTGAAGTATCGGGCCAGTTGGGCCGCCATGTTGGAGACGAAAAGGAGCCGTGACTTGAGAAATGTGGACGGCACGGGCAGTTCAAATACCGCTCGTACCTTGCACTTCTCTGTCTGGAGTCCTGCCTCAAGTCGCGGTTCCTTTTCTACTCCAACGTGTTCAGAAATAGGCATTTGAAGCGAGGAATTTAATCGGAAGAAGTTAGGCTCCACAGGGTTGTAGTAAACAGAATTTTCGGTAACCTAGTCCCGATTAGATAACTGTTTTGTGGCCGCATGCATTTTTCAACATTGTTTTTTTTTTTCCACCTTGGTGTCATGGTAAGCAGGTGGTTGCCGCACAAAAAGGCCACTAACTTACACTAGGTGGACAGCGAATGGTATTAAGTAGCCTCAAGAATCTGTACGGAAGTACTAAATTCCCCAATTAAAAAGCAATGCACTTGCGTTCTAAGACATACCAGGTAATCATTACGCGCAAATATCCCCCTTGTAAAAGTAAGGCCAGAAAAGAAAAGCCTCAACAAGGAAAGGGAAATAAAGGCAAATGAAGAGCTCTAAGCGTACGTCTGAAGTTGAATTTTCTGATCCATATCAAGCACTTCGAATGCGGTAAAGCGCGGAACAAAGATGTGCAGTGTTCACAGTGCTCGTCTCCACAGCCGACACTCGTTAGTTCGAACCGCGTCTCTTGCAAGGGTCGTTCGAGGCCCAGGAAAAGAAACACGGAGAAAAAGTCCGCATCTGGCCGCCTGCTGCGGAGTAGCGCGTATCGGCGATTGAGTCCGTGGAAGGCGCATGCAGACACGCCGACAGCCAGCGCCGAGTCACCGATGGAGCGCCACAAATAGCAGGGCGCCCCACAAAGCAGGACCCAGGCCCGCGGGAAATGGGAGGAGAAACTCGAATCTCGAGCGGAAGTGGCACCGCGAGCCCCAGCGGATATCGGCCACAAAGGCCTCCAACTCGGCGCCGCGCGGCAGGTTGCCGGAGCGGAAAAGCTGCCTGGTCATCCGCCGGCCGCATTGTGACCCGGGGCTCCCCTTCGAGCGCGGGACCTTTGTGTCCCCCGTTCCTTCCTCTGTGCGCCTCCTCCTCCTCCTCCTCCTCCTCGAGCGTCCGGGGCCTTCTTACGTGCGCACATTTCCACAAGGACAGAGCTACAGCCTCCCCCGGGAGCCGCTTCTATCGCCCCTAATTCAACTGAGCGTCGCTTTAGCCTGCTCTTGGCTCGCGTCCACGGCTTCTCGCGCCACTATTTATTTTCTTCAGCGGTGCGGCGAGCGAGGGGAAGGGAAAAGAAGCGCATTCCTGGTTTTACGTCCCACGAGGCATTTTACCTGCCTGCCGGAGTGCTTCGGCGTTAATCTCCCTTCTGCTGCGCACTTGTGCGCGGCGCTGTAGCGGCCCCCCCCCCCCCCCCTCCACAGCCTTCCGTCACCTGACACGTTATTTTGTGAGGGTGCGTGTTTTTTAGGTCTCTAACGCACTTTGGTACCATTCAGAATGAATGAAGCCTTCTTGTATGTGTCCCACAACAGCGCATGGACTCCGCTGAGGTGTGCACAAGTTCTAGGGGTTGGACATTTCGGTTTTTATTTTCTGAAAATTTGGCGGACTTTTTTCGGTTTTTATTTGAGAATGCAAGTTTCGTTTTTTTTTTTCGGAAAATATTATTTTCGACGAATGAAATACCGACTTTTTCCGGTGGTTTATTGTAGCAATTTTGTAAGGCAAAAGCCACTTAAAGTCTATCTCGGTGTTTTTGTCATCCTGAACAATTTATTTGCCAGTAAGAACGTATAAATGGTAGTACTTAGAGCTGTGCTTGTAGCCGAAATTGCTACCGTCATTAAAAGAGTAGAGTACCACAAGGTAAATGAAATAGCAGGCAAACAAAAACGGAAGTTTAATTCCAAGAACTAGGTTGACTTGTTATCGTTGGGTTGAGCGCGACGGTGGAGCATCACGTGGCCTGCGTGTAGACTACAGCGATGGAACTCCCGCTCAATCGTCGCGGTAGCCAAAGAGTAGTTCTCCGTGACGCCCATCATGTCCAACATTTTCGGACAAAAATTTTGAAGACTTCAAATTTGTGAGCACTGTTATGGAAACATTAAAGATAACGGCCCATTCTTCTGATATGTAGCAAAGTACTTCTTTTGAAGTGTTTCCATCGATCGCATCGAACAGTTAAGACTGCCATAGAAAACCATTGGTGAACGCTTTTGACGATAGCGAAAATGTTAATATAAAAAAAAAACGAAAGACTGCCGTCGTGTGATCTGATGATATATAGATTGTTATAGTGAAATCTTATATGACAAAAAAATGCGTTTATAAACCGTTCCCCGCTTAAAATGCTTTTGTCCAGAATTGTTGGGTATGTGTACGGTTTTGTGTCAGGAATTGAATAACTGCTCTAAGCAGGTGATGATAGTGAACAAATAGTGCTTAACTAGAAGCCGGCGTGAAGGTGACGGTTCCCGGTCTGCAGAGGCGTTTAAGCCAGCGAAGCAATACCTCAAATTAGAGTGCCTCGATGCACGCCCCCCCCCCCCCCCCCCCCCCTTTGCCCCCTCCCCACCCTCCGCCGCTCCGTGCAGGGTGGGGACATCCTTTGAAAGGGTCAGTGAGGGCGCGCCATATTTGTGCCCACTCCGTGTCCCGCGCCTGCGTCAGTTGTACGTGGGGCGGCCTGTTTCCCGCGCCGATTGCAATTTTTCTTGGCCGCAAGACGGGGAAGATATGCCGGGGTGTTGCGTGCCTGCGTGCAAAAATCACTAGCGAAATTACTGGAGAATTTTCTAACACATGGCAAGCGCAAGCTAGCTGAGCCAGACCCATTTGGAATTGAAGACTCCGAAATGCTCTTCATTGAAGAGCTGGCATCTATGGAATGTAGCATCCTGTTTCGTGTTGGCGGAGTCCTCGTGAAAGTCATTATCAAAGAGATACACTTGCGAGCAGCGCGATGCTGCTCTGCTAGGTTCGACAGACAGTCAGCATTCCTACTTGACGAGGCTAAAGGAATACATCCCGAACGGCAACAACCTAGATTACCTCATTGCTCAAGTAATGAGCATGCTTAAAGGAACTTTCCAAGGGGATCACGGAATGGACCGAAAGCCTTGAATCTCCTTTGCAGGGTGTTGTAACTTACTTGAGTAAAATGGTAAGGTTCAACGTGAAGGCTTACCAAGTACACAATGCAACCGTTCAGAAGCTTCTAATCTCCAACTGTGCCCGAGTGAGGTTACGCATTCACCTGCGTCAGCTTGAAAGAAAAAAGTCAACGGACGCGGAAGCAAAACGTGTGCTGGAGTCAACTTACAGTGACGCTACAATATTGATAGTGTGCATAAAGCGTGTGTTTACTTTATATAACTTTTTTTCTAGAGAAGTTGCATATTTTCGCATATTGTTGTCGTGGTGTCGCAAAGCGTTTTATCACTACACTACACTTTTTGTGCATTACTTCAGTGATTTCCACATAAGTGGTTTGCTGTAATGGAAAATGAAAATTCAGTTAACGTGACGCGAACTTTTTGCCAAAGTAAGCAAATAGGCTGTAATTGTTCGTTTGATTGGGGAGTTTTCAACTGCTGCGTTTCCAGCAACCTTTTTTGGCAGGTGAAGAAAATACTGTTCAACGCCCTCCCAGTGCAATGGCTCAGTGGTTAAGGCGCTCGACTACTAAGCTGGAGTACTCGGTTTCGAACCCGACGGCAGCGGCAATATTTCGATGGAGGCAAAACTCAAAATGCGGCTGTGCTGTGCGATGTGGGGAAACATTAAATACCCCCAGGTTGTCGGAATTATTCCGAAGACGTTCACTACGACGGCACTTCTCTCTCTCCCTACTCTACTGCGTCACCCACGGCGCGGTTGAGGTGTCCTTCTAAAAGAGAACGCCAGGTACTGCGCCTTTCGTTTCCTATAACCGCAATTATCATTTTGAAGGCCCGATAAAATGCCGACTTTACATGAACAGGTTTCGCAAATTATGATATAACATTGGAAGTCGCGAATACAATCCAAGTACCGCACTTTAGCATCGGTTGTGTGCGCGCGCTCTCGAATAATAACTGCCTTATCACAGGCTGCCACAGAGGTCCTTGACTTCGCCAAAAGTATGACACTTTATCATTTGAGTCCTCCGCCTTCTATTTATATTGATACGTGTCGCTCCGTAAACCAAACGACTTACTTCAAGGAAGCGCGTACAGTGCGCGCTCCCGAAGCGCGATGAAAGGAGTGGGCACAAATATGTCGGACGCCGTAGCAGACGACGCGGTTGTACCCACCCTCCACGGAGCGGGAGAGGGGGGCACGCGCATCGAGGCACCCTACCTCAAATAGCACAACTGCGCTGCTTATCCAAAAATACCATCGTCGCGTCATGCCCCTGCCTTCCCTACTTAGTTAAATTTCAACTTTTACTGAGTGTAACTCGCATTCGACAACCAGCTAGCTATCCTTTGCATGCGAAGAATACTGACCTCTTTCGGAATTACGGTGTGTTTGTACAGCGCTTCGGGGTATGTATTGGGTCCCGTGTGGCACCGCTGCTAAGCGATTTGTTCCTTAGCAGGATTGACATGGCGACTGCAGGAGAGTTACCAGTCCACGCACTTAAGATACCTATGTAAGTGGACGATTACCTCGTCTTTGTAAAAAACAAGCTATACGCAGCCGGTACTGGACACTTTTCTCGGGAATTGTCATGGGCTTACATTTACTACAGAGTCCATTGACTAGGGAAGGATTCAGTTCCTGGATCTAGAACTGAGGCTGGAACCTGAACATGTTTGCTGGTTGTATTCGCCACGTTCCGTCAAGCCCCTACTGAGCTTTCAGTCGGGGCATTCGAAGTTGGTGAAAGATATCCTGTATTCGTGCCGCTCTAAACTAGTCTTGCTTCCATATGATTGAGGGAAGTGTGAAAGGGCAAATTGCCAGGCTTAGGGAGGCAGGCTTTCCAGACGTCACGATCGGAAGGGTATGTGGAACAATGGTTTCCAAAATGAAATCTAACCCTTAGCGTGATGCAGCCAGGCACCAAAATATCGCGGTTATTCCATACATCTACTCGGTATCTCATCGTCTGAAGAAAGTGGGGCGCAAATTTGAAGTTGATGTTATGTTTCTTCTCGAAGGAAATTAAGCAATATTTGTCAAGCTGTACAACGAAGGCATCATTTCCAAACAAGATGGCGGGCTGAAGTTGAGTGTATCGTTAACCATGCTGAAAGGAGGGCCGACTGCATCAAATGCGTTGTATATAGAGTTCCCCTGTCTTGCGGCGCATGGCGTGCTGGGCAGACAGGACGTTGTTTAAACGACCGCCTGAGGGAACACTTTAATTCTTTGGACAAAGCTGGCGGCACGAATTCAGCTCTGCATTGCAGGCAACGTGAACACACGTGCACCCCATTGCTTCATCAGACATCTGTGATTTTCAAACATAAGGATCAGACAGTAAGAGAGTTAGTAGAAGCGTATCAAATTGATAAGGGGGGTCCCGCGTGCTTCGCAAAACCATCGTTGTCACTGGTTAGCCACGAATTAGCCATTCTTGATAGGACGTTGTCTGAGGATTAAGATGGAATTCAGTGGGCTTTTTGCGTATGTGTTTCCGTTTTGCGGGAAAATCTATACATGTCTCTGGTAACCAATCTTCAGTTGAAAGTGAGCGCTGGTGTTGTGGTACTTGTTCCGTCCTCGTCACGTTCGCGCTGTTCAATATGGATAATAACAAACTCGCTCAGCTTCCTGTTCTTCTAGATCTTTTCCGACCTGTCAGCTCTGGTGGGCTAGGTTTAGTCCATATTTATGTGCGGCAGGTTGTTTCTCGCTTTATGTTTCTCCCGTGACCCTTCTCACCAGACACTCCGTGTGTTCTGGAAGACAAATTTAGTCAATTCTTTGCTTACCTTCACTGTGTCCTCAAACTTCTGTGGCCGCCGTTGTTTATGGGGGTTTATGCATGATGTACAATTTTCTCTACGCTTTCTCGCAGTCCGTTTTCAGCAGGATTTTTGTTTTCAGTGTTGCGAAAACTTTTGTATAAAGACTTGATTTCAGTGCTTTTACCTGCTTCCAGTTACCGTTCAATGTACTTTGAATTGCCGGGGCATGATGTACTTGCATGGGTGCGAAAAATGCCCATTTCACAATGCACTAAGATTTTCTTTTATCAGCTACACACGGAAACATTGCCAGTGAAAACACGTCTTCAGAAAAAGGGCGTTTTTGTGCCGTCGGTGAACTGAGGTCTCGGTGACGCTCCTGAAACAACTGAGCATTGCGTCATCATTTGTAAAGACGCGTTTATGTCCTGGGATGTCTTGCAACGAACCTTGAAAAATGCGAATTGATTTGACTTCTCATACCATGCGATGCCTCTCTGCGGTGCAATATGCTGATAAATTCCTTGATTTGTTATTCTCATACGGCTGCACAACCTATGGAAAGCTCGAATGATAAACTGGCATTTTGTATGTTGTGTTGACGAAATTTCATTTCTGCAAATGATTGTTAATCTCAGAGAACTGTGTGGTCAGGCAGATTTTAAAGCGGAGTGGCACCCCCTTTTAGTGGCATGCTCAGCATTGCCTCCATTTTATTTTCCTCTGACGGGTTTTTTTTCGGGTGTCAAAATTTGATGCCATTTCCTAAAAACTTTGTAAATTGTTCATGTACATAGAACATTATGTTACTGCCATAAATACCGCGCTTCAGAAAAGAAAAATGTTGGTTAGATTTCCATTCCGGGAACAGATTTTTTTTTTTTTTCATCTTGCAGCGTTGCTCTCTTTGAATGAACAGTTACACTCCTACGATGCTCATTTCGTTTCTGTTTTGACTTACAGAAAATTTTTGCCAAAAGTCGACTTTTTGTTCTCGCTTTTTTTCTTTTCCTTTAAGTTAGATAACGAATCTATAAGAAATAAAAGGATACAATAATGACAAAATGCGGTTCAAAGCAGCATACACAGTCTAATCGTGGGCAGGTCTTCTGGTAATGCAGTCTTTTGTAACTGCTATTTGAGGTACCACGATTGGTACCAAATAGCAACGTTTATAAATTTGCGCTTAACAACCGAGTATTAAGGCCCGTCTTGCTGACTAGAGCACATCAGACTCAGTGTTAGCGCGATTGTTGTGCACGCGTCAGCACAGCAGGCGTCAGCTGTGGGAAATATGAAAGGCTGCTCGCGAAAGCGCGACAGTGTGGGTCGAATGAGCACGAGGGGTTTTCCTCAAATATTTAAGAATTGCGGTTTCCATTCCACCATAAGACAAGGTCTCCTCAATTTGGCTGCACTTTCTGCACCGGTTCAGGAGGTGCAGCACTCTCGCACTCGATTTGGCAATGCAGGTAGCGCCACCTGCACTTCGGCACTCGATTTGACTTCGTGCTGCACGAGCTTTTCTGCACTTCTGCACTAGCCTTCCGGCGAGTTCTCTTCTCGCGCAAGTAGTGCAAGGTTCTTGGCGCGCTCCGTAGCAGACGGCTCCGCGGCCATGCTTGTTTAAATGAGCGGCACTGAGACCATGGTTGAGACGGCCGCGTACCCGTGATAGACGCGGCATCTGCGCCCTGCTCTCACCAAACAGCTGAAATGACAGTGCGTGTGCGCGTACGTGTGCGCGCGTGCGTGTGCGTGTATGTGTGAGCGCATAAGCGACAAGCTGGCATGGCGCACTGCGTATGGGTTCTCGTCTTTCTGTCCAGCCTCGCACGGTGCTTTGCATCATTTCTCTTTTGTGTGCAAATATGATTATTGCACGCAGCACGGTGGAGCGTTTCCATAAGAGGCAAATGGTGAGATGTTTTATAATACGTGTGTGATCGCAACGTTTTTAATGACTCGGAGCGATATCAGTACCTCCGCTTTCGGCAGCGACTGAGCTTGAGGCCGCCGTCAGCCCGCATCTTCACCTGCCAGTTAGTCTCGGATAGTCAAGTCGTCATCATCGTCCGCCGAAGTGAACGCGATCGAGTTGAGTTCAAATATAGTCCAAGTTATAAGGCAACTCTTGGCGGACAACCGCAGTCACTTTTCGATAGAACGGAAACAGCCTGAATCACGCGTATGGACTCTAAAAGATCTTATCGAGCGGAAGTCTGAATAACCTCTCGAATTCAAAGTTTGTTGACTCTTCAATGTACCCGTTCAATCTGTGACGGTCGACCGGCCTGCGCCACGTACTTTTCACAACGCAACGGAAATGAAGGTGTCAAATTCTTCACCACTTTTGGAATTAACAAATTTCATAGCCACTCCACGAAATGTGCCACTTGGAGCAAATGCACAGCGTTCAATACAGCTAGCAAAATTTCGTGCATATGTGAAACCATGCACGCGACAAACACCAACACACGGCTGCGGCAGACGAAGGTTTCTGCACTTTCGCACTCGATTTGGGCACTGCACCGAGAGCACTAGTGTCGGACTACACTCGAACCGCAAGAACTGGCGCTGCACTGGCACGGCACTTTTGTGAACTAGTGCAGAAAGTGCAGCCAAATCGAGGAGAACTACAGTATGCTTCAACCAAGCCCATCGGCGTGTACTGACGCACTACACTGTCGGTAGGCAACACACACCTGCGACAGCGCTTGTATGCAGTCCTTGATGAGGATTCACACTGGCGAGTCGCGGAGGTCGCGCGACAGGTTTAAATCGATTTGCTACGCTCCCTCCCCGCTTTCCTAGTGCTTCCTAGTGCTAAGTTGCTGAAATCGGTCGCGCGACCTCCGCGACTCGCCAGTATGGACCCGCCTTTAGAGCGGCCAAATTCGCGAGGACGGGCAGCAGCACGACGCTGTGTTGCCTTTCATACTGCACGCATCTCTACTCGTATTAATAGCGTCGTCATCGAGTGTACGCATGCATAAAGCAATAAATATCTGATAAAGATAAAGACCACCATGATTGGCGTGCACAAAGTGCTGTTGAGTGTACGACAAATTCAGTCGGACCGGATAGCGCGTTGTGTACACAATAACAGTACCACATGGCAACAAGTACCCCGTAAAAAGAAGTACAGCACATTATCCATCCGTTCCGTTCCGTTCCGTTCCGTTCCGTCCGTTCAGTAAAACCATACAGAAAACGCACGCGCTCTATACGGCTGGTGCGGCGACGAAGGGTACAAGACCGCAGCAAACAAGCGACCCCACAGTGCACAATGCATAATATTGATACGTGCCACTGTAGAAGTAGAAGCGCCTGCATTTGTAGAGAAAGATGGTTCTCTCTCGCTCGCGCGCTCGGACTTAGGAACCGCCGCCGTTTTACGTGTCTTCTCCGGAGGTTCTCCTTCGAATTGCTCGTAACATTTTGGGGAGGGGCTGGCTACGCTTCCCGACTACCGCACTCCACACAACATCACTACGGAACTCACACCTGTCCACCAGTGACCCAGCCGCCGTACCTGCGGAGAGTCGCCTGAATTTGGGCCCCTTCCCCCGCCCACCAGAACGACGCAGCCTCGGCCACCTATTCCAACCGACATGGCCACTGACACCAGGTCCCCGGCGCCGACCCAGCCTAGCCCGTTGAGCCCAACTGTCATGGCCACTGACACCCGGCCCCTGGCGCCGATCCTTTGCCACCCACCGCGAACACCGCCATCTTCCACGGTGAAGTGTTCGAAGACGCTGAGGATTGGCTGGAGACCTTCGAGCGGATCGCCCGCTACAACGGCTGGAGCGACGAGCGCAAGCTCCACAACGTATATTTTGCTCTGGAAGAGTCTGCCCGGACGTGGTTTGAAAACCGCGAGGCTACCCTTCCCACCTGGGAGACGTTTCGCCGGAATCTCCTGGCTACATTCCGCAACGCCGACCGCCGGGAGAAGGCTGAAGCTGCGCTGCACTCCCGAAATCGGCGCACGAACGAAAGTGTGCGCATGTACATCGAGAACATGGCCCGTCTTTTCAAGCGTGCCTATCCCAACATGACGGAGGAGAAGAAGCTTCGCCATCTCAGGCGAGGGGTTAAGCAGGAGCTCTTCGCAGGCCTCGTACACTGCCCACCCCGCACTGTAGCGGAATTTCTCACCGAGGCGACCTCCATGGAGACGACGCTCCAACAACGGGCCCGCCAGTACAATCGGGACATCAACAGCATTGTGCCCGAAACCTTTTCGTCGTGCCTCGGCGGCAGCGCAGACACCTTGCGCGAACTGATTCGGACAGTTGTCCGGGAGGAAATCCAACGGTTCCATCTGCAACAGGTTGCGCCTGCGCCGCTGGCAGAGCTGACAGAAGTCGTCAGGGACGAAGTGCGGCAGGTTGCGCAGGCACCTCCTGTTCCCGAATCGCCGCCCCAGTTCGATTCCAGACACATATACGCATCTGTTGTACGTCGCACGGCTGGCTACGGTCCCGCTGCTCCGACGCCTGATGAGCAGCATCGGCACATGTCGCGCAACCGCACCTGGCTACGGTATCACCCCGACGTCTCCCGTCAGTAGCACCGCCCCATATTATGAAACTGCACTTGCTACAGCTGAGCCACGTCCTCGGAAGTCGGATCTGTAGCGTACACCGGACCGTAGGCCTTTGTGCTACTGAGGGGAGCCCGGTCATCTCTACCGAGCCCCTCCGTAACGCCAAGCTCGTCTTAGCGGTTTCCGTGCCGACGCACCTTGTCCTTAGAACGGTGAACGACCGCATGAGATTGCGGAGAATCTCTGGGCGCGCCAGAACCGTGTTTACTCTGGAAGGCGCGAGTCCCGTTCGCCTTCGCCTCTCCGCTATCGTGCTCCAGCCCCGGCCGCCAGAGTAGCTCTGCTGGCCGTCGCTCGCCCAGTCCACGTCGCGAAAACTAACACCAGCGACCTCTGCAGGCAAGGTCGCTGACGTCGAGACGTGTCATGATCCTGCATCGCGTAACCATCGAGCCGACGATACCTGGACAGAGAGCGGCAGCGACAGTACCCGATACGCTGCATCCGATTTGCGGGTGACAATTGATGGCACTGAGATTACCGCGCTGCTCGATACCGGTGCTGGTTATTATGTTATGAGCCGTGCCTTTGCTGGAGACCTTAAAAGGTTCTGACACCGTGGACTGGGGCCCACATGCGCACCGCTGGTGGATACCTAATTTCCCCTGTTGGCAAGTGCACGGCTACAGTTGGAATTCGTGGTTTCACGTACGTTGGTGAATTTGTCGTGCTCTGCGAGTGTTCCAGAGACTTGATTCTTGGGATCGACTTCTTACAGGCGAACGGCGCTGTGATTGACTTTAAGGACGTACGTGTCACGTTCTCGACCAAACAGGCCGTGGCCCGCTCTGGCTCCCGAGATTCTTGCAGCAACGCTCTGCGCATTGTCGAGAATGACGTCATGGTGCCGCCGTGTTGCAGTGTCCTGGTGCTCGTGCGGAACGATCTATTTCACGACTACAAGGGCCTGGCGGACGGCCATACTCGACTGCTGCTTGAGCGGGGCTTTGTAGTTGCCCGAGGTCTCGTCCGACTACGCGACGGCCGTACCCATGTCTTACTGACCAACTTTTCCAAAGAATATCAGCACCTCGTCAAAGGCACGGCTATTGCCTTCCTCCACGACGTTGCTGAGGTCCAAGGTTTGTGCACCGTGGGAGGACCCACTCCAGACGATGCTGGCCCGCACCACGTTCTTCAGTCAGTCAAAATAAATCCGGCCCTGCCATCGGTTCAGAAGGATCTGTCGGACCTCTTGGCAGACTTTGTGGACTGTTTCGCTACGTGCTCGAACGTCGGCCGCACTCCACTCGCCAAGCACCGTATCATCACTGATGAGCCTACGCGACCCGTCTGCCAGCGCCCCTACCGTGTTTCCCCGATGGAGAGAGAAGCCATTCAGAATCAGGTTGCCGAAATGCTTGCGGACGATGTCATTCAGCCGTCCACCAGCCCATGGGCATCGCCAGTGGTTCTAGTAAAAAAAAACAACACTCTGCGTTCCTGTGTTGACTATAGGAAACTTAATAACGTGACCACAAAAAGGACGTTTACCCACTGCCCAGGATAGACGACACGCTCGACCGATTGCGGGCGCCCGATACTTCTCGTCACTATAGATCTTAAAAGCGGGTACTGGCAAATCGAAGTGGACAAGAGAGACCGGGAGAAGATGGCTTTCGTGACGCCCGACGGCCTCTATGAGTTTAAGGCGCTCCCATTTGGTCTGTGCTCAGCACCGGCCACGTTCCAACGCATGATGGACACCGTTCTCTCTGGCTTGAAGTGGCAGATCTGCCTGGTGTACCTGGACGATGTCGTTATATTTTCGGCCACGTTTGACTAACACTTGGAGCGGTTGCGCATTGTGCTACAAGCACTCAAATCCGCACAACTCACGATCAAAGCCGAGAAATGCCATTTTGGCTTTGAGGAACTTCGCTTTCTTGGTCACGTTTTCAGCGCACAAGGTGTTCGCCCGGACCCTGACTTGACCGCTGCCGTCTCAGATTTTCCACGCCCAACTGACAAGAAGGCCGTTCGCCGCTTTTTGGGTCTGTGCTCGTATTATCGGCGCTTTGTTGAAAATTTCTCGCGAATCGCCGAACCGTTAGACTCACTGACTCGCGACGACACATCCTTCGTGTGGGGAAGTGACCAAGAGGCTGCATTTGTCGAGCTTCGCAGCCGTCTACAACGCACTCCGATACTCGCCCATTTCGATGAACACGCTGCCACGGACATCCACACTGATGCCAGCAATGTTGGCCTTGGTGCGGTACTGATTCAGTGGCTATTAAGACGGTGCCGAACGAGTCATCAGTTACGCCAGCCGAACACTTACGCGCTCCGAGACCAATTATCCTACGACGGAGAAAGAGTGCCTTGCAGTGATATGGGCCATCAGCAAGTTTCGGCCGTACTTCTACGGGCGACTCTTCCGTGTGGTAAGCGACCACCACTCCTTATGCTGGCTGGCGAGCCTCAAAGACCCCCCAGGACGCTTGGCTAGGTGGAGCTTACGCTTGCAAGAATACGACTTTACAGTCGTCTACAAGTCGGGCCGTAAGCATCAGGATGCGGACTGTTTGTCCCGCGCGCCTATCACAATCGGTCCCGAAGAACCCGCCGATGATTTTCCTTTCCTGGACGCTGTTAGTACCACCCAAATGGCGCAGCTTCAGCGGGCGGACTCGGAGTTCGCGCCGCTCATCGATTACCTCGAAGGCGTTGACGCTCGCATCCCGCGTGTTTTTCGTCGTGGGTTCCACACCTTCAATTTACAATCTGGTGTTCTCTACAAGCGCAACTTTGCCAGCAACAAAGCGTTCCTGCTTGTCGTACCATCGCAGTTGCGGCCAGAGATTTTAAGTGCCTGTCATGATGCACCCTCCACCGGCCATCTCGGAGCAAGTCGTACACTCGCGCGTATTAAACAAAAGTGTTATTGGCCCAGGTTACTCCCATCGGTGTGGGCCTACGTAAAAACATGCCGTGACTGCCAACGTCGGAAGTCTCCTCCGTTGAAACCAGCCGGATTTCTTCACCCCGTCGATCCACCGAAGACCCCTCTTCACCAAGTGGGCTTGGACCTCCTTGGCCCTTTTCCGAAGTCTTCGTCTGGAAAGCGTTGGATCGTCGTTGCCACCGACTACCTGACACGGTACGCTGAGACCACGTCCCTTGTCAAAAGCACTGCTGCTGAAGTGGCGCAGTTATTCGTCCACAACATTGTACTGCGTCATGGAGCCCCCGCCGTTGTTGTTATTGACCGGGGAATTCCTTTCACTACCCGCTTAACCCAGTCCGTGATGACTCTGACGCACACCAGACATCGACGTGCTACGGCCTATCACCCACAGACAAACGGGTTGGTAGAGCGACTCAACTGCACACTAGGCGACATGCTTTCTATGTATGTTGACGTCGAGCATCGAACTTGGGACACCATTCTGCCGTACGTAACGTTTGCTAACAACACCGCCCTGCAGGAGACAACCCGACTGACCCCCTTTCAGCTTGTCTTCGGTCGGCAAGTGACCACTTCGTTGGATGCTACGTTGCCCTTTGACCCCTACTGCGACTCTGACGCTGACCTCGATGCAGACGCCTTCGTTCAGCGTGCTGAGGAAGCGCGGCAATTGGCACACCTGCGAATTAACCGTCAACAGGAGACTGACGCCCCTAGGTACAACCTCGGACGTCGCTTCGGCAGTTACGCGCCTGGCAACTTCTTGTGGGACTGGACACCTGTTCGTCGCCGCGGCCTTTCTGAAAAGTTGCTGCGCAGACACTTCGGCCCTTACAAAGTAGTGCGCCGCATCAGTGATGTGACGTATGCAGTTGCTCCCGCACAAATAAGCGGCTTGCTCATCGCGCCGGTCGCACCGTACTGAATTCGTGCACGTTGTTTGCATGAAGTTTAACCACGGCAGACTACCTGACTGAACAGCGGTTCACTGCAGCTGTGTTTTCGCGGAGATTTACCTCCTAGCCGCATCGTGGTGGTGCTGCAGAAGAGGGGGCAGTGATACGTGCCACTGTGGAAGAAGAAGAAAAAGCGCCTGCATCCGTTTAGAAAGATGTTTCTCTCCCTCTCGCGCGCTCGGACCACTTAGGGACCGCCACAGTTTTACGTGTCTTCTCTGGGGGTTCTCCTTCGAATTGCTCGCAACAATATTCAGTCCAGAAAATTACTTATGCTTGGTGGTTTACTCTACAAATGTACAAACTTATTCTTAATGAGTTGTGTGCATTTTTAAAGCATTTTTTTTTCTAAAGTGGAGGGCCACGTGCGTGACTAGTACTTCGGGTAGTGCTGTATGAACAGAAAATGTATGTTTTATTCGGGAACAGCTTTCTGTCGTGGATCTTTAACAGATATTTTCTGTAAGGCAACCAAAATTCTCCGTAAAATATCTAATTTTGCACACATTTCTTACAACATAGGAGCCCTTCATACAGCTGAATATAATGCGGCGCGAATTAATACTGTCTTTCTGATCCATGATGTCCATGATGTCGCGACGAATCGGACACCACTGCGAGACTGAACAACGTTTACGTTTTTCTCTTTACGGGCTTTAAGGAAACGCCCATGAAATACAAAACTACCGCGTGACACCAGCGCTACCGTACGCGCTCTTAAAGAACTAAACCCATTATCTTAAAGCGCTGTCCCCGACGGGCCTTGACGTGCGCGGTGGCCACGAGAGATGGGCTAGAAACTGCTGACACCTCGTGGAAATCCAGCGCGCATATAACAGGTCACTTCGTGGTCACGGCAGCCTGTTTCGTTACTGCTTCTAACAGGGTACGTACGCCTTAACATTTCGCTCCCAGTTTTTGCATCGACGAATCGAACAGTGAAGTGATAACAAGGATCTTTCTGCGGAAAAGCAACCACCACCAGCCGTGGTTCTGCCCAGCATTGAAACCAACAAGAATCTGGCACCTCTAAGCAACGGGTCTTTAGCAGCAAGATGCAGCGTTGCAGGGTCTTGCTTGCATGCAGGGACTCCACCATCGGTCTCTTCTAGACCTCATTAAATCAGCAAAAATTTTCCCATTCATAAAGCCATCCCATTTTTTGCCTTGAGACCACAAACACCGCTTGAAAAAATAGTCTTTGCATGTGGATACTGTATTAGCACTATTTGCCTCAGGAGAGAGAAGCTGTTACTTTTTACCCTGCACTACACTGAAGCATTATCAAGCCTGGGCAAGCTTGTGCTCTCGTCTGCACATGGCGTAAAATGTAACATCTGTAGCAAAAGTTTCCAGGTCAAACGCTCTTTGACCGTAGCTTCAGATTATAATTTGGTAATCTGATTTGTGGTGTGCAACTTGCTTGGGCTACGGGAACGCTTAAGTGGAGGGCTCCGGTTAACATCACACAGCATGAGGTGCTTTTGCATTTTGCCTTCTTATAGAAACACGGCAGAGGCGGCCGGGATGATTCAATCCCGCAGCCTTCGGCTCAGCAGCCGTACGCTGCAGCCACTGAGGCGCCTCGGCGGATTACACTTAAATGAAGATATTAAAAACTAGGAAGAAACTTTTTACCACATACCACAAAGTATAGTCCAGTCAATGCTACGTTTGAGCGCGTGTACGTACCGTCTGGCAACCGGGTATCACGCTCGCAGTTGTATGGAAGTGCACCTTAAACTTGTGAAGCATTCCTCATAGCTTTGTGGCGCTATGAAGTGTTGTGACGTTTCGCTAGTGCTACAGATTTGTAGTAGATGCGGCGAGCTCTTTGGCGAAGTACTGCTTTGAGCTTTGTTCTTTATCTTAAACCCCTTGTACCAAGGTTTGTTCCACTCCTTCCTGACTAATGTGTTATCCTCAGTGCGATTGTATACCAGGTGTTTCAGGGAAGGCTTTAAGTAATTCTCAAAAATACGTTTTCGAGGTAATAATATGACATTTTCAACATAGTATTACCAGTGTTGGCGGACACCAGAAAGCCGGTGAATCGTTCTAAGTAGTAGGCTGGTTAACCAATTTTACAGCGATAGCTGTTAGGCGCCCGTCCCTGGCTTCCGCGTCGTCGTCGTCCGGCGTCGTCACCGTCGGCGTAACCGGTGGGTGCGCTGAATCCAGTGTTATGCGTAGTCGTAACCGTCCTGTGAGTTTTTTTCAATAATTACCTTTTTAACTATTAGAGTTAGGCGCCTGGTTGCAATTAGAAATTCGTAGTCGGTCGTTATAGTAACCGTTATATATTTTTTTAGAATTTAGAAAACGCCATTACTCTTGGCGCTGTGGCTCGACAAAATTTGGCTTTTTTGACTAGTTACGCGCACTGGAAAGGTTGCTTTGCCTGCAAGCTTTTCGAAAGTGCTTGTACTTTGGCACCATGTAGCCAATTCTTGTCGAGCCACAGCGCCGAGGATAATCGCGTTTTTGAAATTCTAAAAACTGATATAATTATACTAATGACCGGCTACAAATCTCTATTTGCAACTAGGCGCCTAACACTAATAATTAAAAAGTTAATTATTAAATATTAGTTAACCAGCTAGCACTGGCAATTCTATGGCGCAAAAGCCATATCTTTACCACAAAAGGCCTATTTTAAAAAATTCCCTAAACACCTGGTATATTATGCCGTGTCCAAAAACACCCGTGATCCTCTGCTGTCCGAAGGCAATGTTTCCCAAGCCGACATGAACCATAAAGCAAGGGGCACGTTGGCTTTCGACAATATGCCACCTGTGATCACTGGGTCATTGTGAGAGTGCGCCTACTAAATACGCTGATGTGGCAAAGATGTCAAATTGAAATCAAATTTATTTTGCAGCAGTTGCGAGCTGGTCACCAATATTACATGTAGGAGGAGGTCCCCTGGCCCACAACTGCATTATAACCTCCTACAAGTGACAAATCGAAAACGTAAATATGAAGGAGCAGAGACTGAATTAACGGAAAGGCAGGTAAAACTGGGTTGCAAAAATTATTAATGAAAATAAGAAAAACATATTATTCAGTTGCACTCAGTCGCTTTGGGACGTTAAACGCCCGTAAAACAAACCATTATTCAGTTGCAATTATGCAGCGATTATTATAAAGATGCTACAAATTAACGCAGCTATAAACAAAACCGCATACAGAAGTTAAAATTTTCGACATAAATCGGTAGAGTAAGCAATTACCACTTTTTGGCTGAAAGAGACTGAAGGCCAGGAAGCATTTAACTACACGGCACCAAATTTAGGTATGTCAATCCAGGAATTTAATGAGTACAGCAAAAAAATCTAAATGTTCTGCACAGCAAAAAAGAAAAAAATTCAGCCTATCTCGTCATAGAGAGTAGGTGCAAGCATGAAATGCATTCTAAGGAAGCCGTATATAGCGCATTCTACGATGGCTCATAGATGGTGGCGGCCTTTGGCTGCTGACCCACAGACCCAAACAGTCTACAGACTGCTTTTCTACAGACCCAGGCAGTCGTTTCTAGTAGAAAATACTGTCTGTGTGAGACAGGCTAGGAATATTTTTTTTTGTTTCTGTATGCCACAACTTCTGCAGCACTGTGATTGCTGTCGATAGCGCTGCGCAATACGCATATAGCTCTGACTGTCGTGACTGAGAGCCGGATTACGCAAACGAACAATTACGCGAGAGAAGCGGCCACGAAAACACGGAGCACTTGAGTGCGTATAGCAGCTCAGAGACTCCTCGCTCACGAAGGTCCGAGCGTGAAGCGGCACCAGTTTGCTGCCCCTCGCGAAAAAGACGGGGACGTAATTATTAGAAGACCCATAGCCGACCGGCCAAGAAGTTTGAAGGCACGGTTTGTTTTCTTCCTCCCTGTTATACACGGGGCGCGCTGGTAACAGCTAGGCTAATCTGCGCTGGCCAGGTCAAAACAAACGTGGCCGCCTCGGGTGCGCGTCGGAGGAAGAGTGAACGTGCCGCGGCGCGCATCGCGTCTAACGACCAGCAGGTGTTTGGGAGCCTCGCCAGAGGTGGGTGTACTACGTGGGAGCCGCTGCGGTTTTTCGCCGCTGCTCCAGATCGGGCCCCTTTCTGCCGAAACGCGCGCGCTAATCTGATGGTCGGTGCACGCCCAAGCGAGGAAGCACCGCGTAACGGCGCCCGGGGCTCCGTCGGCGCCCCCGAGTCACGACCTCGGCCGGCCCTTGACGGAGCGGCCGGCGTTTCCCAGCAGGTGCATCCGGGAGGGTGTCAGAGGTCGCCAGCCAGGCGATGGTCAACCGGCGGCCCCTGACCTTACCGGGAATCGCGGAAAAAACGCCCCGTTCCCCGGCGCCGCCGCCGCGTAGGAGCCGGGGTCCGGGGCCCGCAATTCGCCGCGCTTCCGGGGAAAGCCATTAGCAGCGCGCGCGAGGGCGCTACCGCCGCCGCCGGACTCGAGGCCCTGGCGCAGGGTGACGCAACAGGTCGTGCACCGGCCTTGCGTCCCGCCGCAAGCGGTGGCTGCTGGCCCCCTGGGCGATTAGGTAGCTGCCTCTTGAAACACAGGCAACAAGCAAAACGAGAAAGGAGGCAGCAGCTTATCCGACCGATGCTCGAAGGGAAAGCTCACGAGGGAGAGCGGTTTTTCTCGCGAACTTGGAAGTTTTCAAAATAGCCCATTTTTGTAGATTGAGTTGGCGGGTCCCGTGTATTTGGTTTCCTGCTTAGCGCGACGAGAGTTCTATATATATGCAGGCAGTCGTGGTGGGAAATGGACTGCTTTCCAGACGAATGTGAACAAACGCCAAGTGGCAGGGCGAAAGGGCGTTGCGTTCGGAGGCGCTTTACTCTACTGCATTTGTGCTCGTAATACGGGGCTGAGAATGTACCGGTATGCGAAATAAGAAAAAAAAAGAAAAGAAAATGTGTTCTATGCGGCAGCTTTACACGAGTGTACGGCGAATTTCTCTCTTCTTAGCTCTTTAGGAGTGAGGGAAAAGAAAATGAAAGAAAACTGTAATGAACCAGTCAACCAAAAGAGAGTATATTTTCTGAGCATTTCATGCAGCACAGAAGGTCGCGGGAAGACAGGAGAGCAAAGAACACTCGTCTATACAAACGCTCTCGCGCAATACATCACGACTGCAGAGTCGCGCGGCAGTACCACTCGATCACCAACGACACTTCTGGCGGACGATTCTCCCACTGCGGTCATTGTCGCTGAAGAGGCCGTTTGTTCTGCCAGCCAAAATACGAAGACAGCGCGGTAGGGCGCGGGGCGACGATTCTAGCTCACTCATGCAGAAGGCGCCCGGAAAACGCGCGACAGATGTGCGCTCCCAGTAACGCGCGCGCGCGCGTGAGTCCAACTTTCACTCGAGCTCCGCGGGCGCGCTTGTGTTTGCTTAAAACCGCGTAACGTTGACGCCGGCGTTTTGACGAGGGCCCTCAGCGCTGCGTGCGGGACGCTTCTTCCTGCGCGACGCTCCGTTTTTCGGGGGCCATGCGGGCTCCAAGGATTCACGCCGTCGGCTCTGAGAGTAAAACACACACGCACTCGTGGAAAGAGGAAGGGAGGGGTACACCACAAGAGCGGTCGACAAAAACTCCCAGGCGCGCCGTGGGAGGCCTTATCGGCCGCGCTCCAAGGTGCGAACAGTGCTGCCGGCCAACAAAGACGCCTGGCGGGCAGCACCTGAACAATGCTTCAAGTGGAATGCCGGGGAGGAGGGACACCTGTGACGCCGCGGCCTCCGCACCGGGAGCGTTTTTCGTTGGGCTCGAAGCGAATCTTTTCTCCCGCATGATAGTCCGTTGCGGCCGCCTGTCATTCGACGCCGCGGGCGTCGTCTCTCGAGGGCTGGTGGCGGTGGCAGTTCACCACTTTCCACACGCCGCAGGCGTTTCCGTTGGCACCCAAAGCGAGCGAGGATCCCGATGTGTACGCAGGGACTGCGAGCGCAACGCGATCAGTTTCATTAGCACCCGCAAGTAATTTGGACGGCCCCCTCAGCAGCGTGCGCGAGGGCGCGACCGTTGGGACCCCGGGCGGCCGCCGAGGGAAGCTTTGTCGGGTATCTCATTACAGCGGGAAGGGAGAATCCCTCGTGTTGGCACATACACCGACATGATACGCGGGGCGGCGCGCTCCGCTAACTTGACTTGTGCTCGCACCAAGAGGCTTTAACGGCGGCGCCTTCGAAAGAAAACGCTGCGCGTGAACGCAGTCAATCCCCAGGAAGGCCAGTTGAGCGTTGTAATATAATTGGCCCGGTACCATGGCGTCGCCCGCTTTCTCGCTCAGGCGTTATGTTGAGAGTTCCTTTTGTGAAAACGCAGGTCCATTACGATTCCCGGACTCAATACAAGAACTGGTCAGAACCCGCCGTTATAAGGACGCACGTGCGAGGATCGTAAAGTTCGAAAGCTATAGAGAAACCTCGAATTATGGGGGGCATATGAAATCATTTTTTTTTTGCGGCTTAAAGACGCTGCAACTCTTAGGCGAACAGCTGCGCAAGAAAAATAGAGACCTTGAAAGGTTAGCTGCGGATTTAGTAAAGGCAATAGATAATCTTTACCTCAGAAATGGAGTTAGACGCACCAGAGCTCCGGTCTGCCAAGTTTTCATGCGCGTCCACATCGTAGTGTGTCTATGCTGCAAACGAAGACTGCATGTTGCGCTGCTGGCAATTTGAGAAAGCTCCGGTTAGCAGCGTGCTTCATATCAAACGTTACACCCCACTCACTGCACCACGTGCCAGGCCACAGCGGCCGACCTCCATTATCGTTGGGCGTGCCCATAACCGCGGACAATCGACCTCATCTCCAACCCATCCCGCTCTTCCTGGGGGGACGCTCTGCTAGCCGCCAACCCAATGAACTAGCGAAGACTGGTCACCCGGGCGAGGCGCGAAGCGGAGGTCAGAGGACTCCTGGACTGCTAGGGGCCCTCCCGGGGGCCAAGAGGTACATTTTTTCCCCAGGAAATAAAGGTTGTTCCTCCTTCTTCTTCCTATATCAAACTTATGCATCAGCAGAATGACGCCCTAATTTGCACTACATTCCTTTTCTCTTTATATTATTTAAGGCGTGCACGGTATCTTTGTTGTTGTTGCTTAGCGCTATTCTTAACATATACAGAAGCTCGCCAACTTTGCAGTGTATTTGAAGTAGTCGAGCTTGTTAGGTTGGTGCCTTTGTCGCGAGATGCTGCACTTAAGGGCCGGTGGACTGCGCAATCTTTAAACATTAAGTCCTGTCCCAAGCTAATATGTTCGCTCTTAATATCTTCTGAACTGGCTATGAATACACATAAATGGAAGATAGTTTGACTAAGAAACGTCGTGTAAGCACTCGTTAATGTTTAGGATTAACCGTTGCGCGTATCCCAGAGGAACGAGGCATTTAACATTCGCTTGATTGTTCTAGAGGAGTACGTTTGTCGGTGCACGCACTTCGTGAAGCAAGCCCTTCACCTGTTCTAGTCCCATGCATGGCATCTTTTACTCTATCTTCCTAATACTTACTTAAACTGTCAGATAGTTTTGCGGGACGATGAGAGTGCGCAAAACACTTACTCTAACCCTGTTCCCGCTAAAGCCAACTAACGCGTCGTACGTCACATTCCCTCCTGCGTGCCTTCGCATTTTGCTCTGGTCGCCACTCCTGGTTTCCCACATTTCCTTCGCTCTTGGATCCAGCCAGCAACTATAAACCCCCTTTTCGTAAAAGCCGCATAAGTAAATAAGCGTCGGCGACATCGCCCTCTGCGGCGCGACACCCACACAACCCCTTCCCTCCGCCAACCGTCCGCTGCGGCATTCACCTGGCCACTGCCCGGTCCCAACAGGTTGCCGAGTGGCCCGCCAAGAAAGCGGTGCACCGGCCTCTGGCATTCACGCGGACAGCGCTTCTTTCTTGGCTGCTCTGACAGATCATCACGGAGTCTCCGAATGCCGCTCCAAACTTCTATAACATAAACATAAAAACGCAGCCGTGTGCGCACACTTGAAGCTGTTTCACGAAACGGGTAAACAGGGGATGCACAATGGTGCGCGCTCCCCCCTTTTTTCTTCTTCCCTTCTGGCGGGGCAGGACCTCGGAGCCGAGGCGGCGACGGCGGGACTGCTCGGCCCCGGCTTCGGGGGCTTTGTGCGCCCGGCCCGGGCACAAAGCGGAAGGACAAACAGGTGGATGGCAGTGGCTGTGCTCCACAAAGGCTCCGAACCCGGTCCTATAGACCCGGGCCCTTTTGTGGCCAGCGGTCTCCGCCCTCGCCTGCGGCTTTCATAGCCGTGCTTTCCATTCCGCGGCGCGCCCTCCTTCCGGCGGCGGCGTATATATTGAGCCGGGCATCTTATCTCACCCTCGGCTGCTCCTCGGCGTCGTCGGCCATCCCTCCTCCGGTCGAGCTATTGTGACCAAGAATGCGGGGCCTCTTTGGTTTTTCACCTCGCTACGTGCTCGCTCAAGGATCCAAAGAGCTTCGCGTTTCGCCCCCGCCGCCGCCGCGCGCATTTTAAAGACGCGGGGGAAGAACGTGAAAAGCAACAGGGCGACGCGAGGTCCACAGCGGCTCGTAACGGGGCTGCTCGCGATCTCGGAGTTTGCCCTGGCGTCGTCTGCGGGCCTTGTAGAGCTATGCGTCACGAGGTGCGCGCCTCGGTCGGCATAGCGCGGTCGGATCATCACCTCGCGATGCGTCACGTCTAGCACGGTGTCCATGGGAAGGCACGCAGCGCAGACAGAGCGGCCATTTATGGCCGCCAGTTTCTACCCAGCGCACACAAAGGAGGAACACAATGCGGCTGAGAACCGCCTTTTCATCGCAGCCATACATGAACCACTGCGCGCCATGATGAGTTTGCTTTACCTCGTCTTGAGCGACATTTACTTTTTTTTTCTTTAAATCACGCGGTTGCGAGCGTCACATCGCTTGTTGCATAACAAAGGCAGCTGTGTCTCGGCTCCGCAAGGATGTTGTCTGTGAAAGTCTCCGGTGATATCAGCTCCGTCTGAGGCTGCTGGAGGCTGTAAAGAAAAGACGGGAAAACAAGTTTAGTTTACCGTTACCGCGTTTGCTAGTGGCTTCCATGCCAAGGCGTGAATTCCTCTTTCGGACGTGTTGAAAATGCGTGTCCACCGTGTTCGCGGAGCTGTAAATCATTCGCATTGTCTTAAAGCAGGCGCTCTCCGTTCGCTCCCGCGTGGCTCTGGAGAAAGCTTTCCGCCAGGGCCGAACGCTCGGCTGCTTCCTTGGTTTCCGCGCTTCTTGCGTCGGCGGCGATGCTCCAAAAATACCGGCAACATACATTGTCGCTGCGACCAAACTGTCAATTTATCACGCTGACCGACCGGCTGACAAGGCTCATAAATCTTTCCTGATAAACAGCGGGCTTTTTTATCCCCCTCCTCTTTCCGGCACCCGCGAGAGAAACTTACTCCTTCACTTGTTTCTCTCCGAAGCCGTATATATCTGCAGGCGGTGCACCTCGCTTGGCACACATTGCGCGGCCGCCGCGCCCCACGTTCCCGCCGGGCGCCCGCGGGCTCGTCAAATAGTCGTCACCTTCATAAACCAGACCAGCGCCCGTTGCACTGTGCGTGGGCGCCACCGGGAACCTCCCGATTATGACGATTATTTTGAGCCCAAAGGCGGTGGGAAATGCGCCGCTTGTCCCCGGGGCACGCGGAGGGTGCCCTCTGGCCGCACGCGCCACGAAAATAGCCGCCCGCAAGCGGTCTGCACGTTCTCCGAGACAACAAATGGAAAAAGAGAAAAAAAGAGCCTCCATTCTTTTTTTTCCCGCGTCACTCGCAGGGCTGCAGTTCCGCTACAGTGTGTTAAATCTAGCCTCCGAGTTAAACTTCACCTTGAGACAGGGAAGGTTTTTTGTCTCGCGGGGTGTGCGGCCGATGATGTATATATGTCCGAAAGTTAGCGCAGAAAAAAAAATTATAAAGAGATAGGAAGGAACGCATGAGGTCACGTACGTACAGTACGCCCACAGCTGAGAGCAACCCAGGCCGGGCAGAAGTGTGAATTCTTCACATACGTTTTCTAGGGAGCTCAAAACGCGAAATCTATAAACTGCTGAAGAGCCGGAAAGAAAAACAAAATCTGTGTTGGATATACTGAGGTATTTTGGAGGAGGTACGTTCAAAGCTTCTTATTTTTTTTTCTTTTTTAAGGAGCCAAATATTCAATTCAATTCAATTTTATTTTATTTTCTTTCCATTGAAAGGGGGAGCTGAGGCAAAAGGCTGACTTGCCTGACGAAGTCTTCAGCACCCATGTACAGTTAGTTGCCAATGCAGTGGCAAAAAAAAAAAACATTTGAAAAAATCTAATTTGCAGTACAAGTTTGGAAAAAAAGAGGACGTATATGCAGGTTGTAACACACTAATGCCCAAAAAAACAATTTGCAATACACACTTTTCTACATAAAGTTCACAGAACAGGCAACACAACCAAGATTTACTCATCAGAATGCATAATCATCAAACAAAGTAGCATGATTCATAGAATACACACAGTAACTGTAAGGAAATCTCGAGTGAAATATTATGAAAAATGAATGCTACTACTTATTAAGTAATGTTTAAGGTTCTCATTGCACCACGATGTGGAAGTATTGAATCCAAGAGGTGGCGGTAAATTATTTATGGCTGTAGGAACTTGGTAGCGTAGTGTCTGCTTACCGTAATTGGACCGGATTTTAGGAGCCAGTTTTCTTTGCGTTCTGAAGTGGTATGTTGTGGAAGAATTGTCAGGAATGGAAGCGTATAGTCGGTTTTTGGGAACATATTGAAATAGTCGGAAGAACGCCGGAACGTTGTCGACAAAAGCAATGGGGGCGAAGGCGCCTTCATATCTTCCCTTTTTTTTTTATTAATCTCCGCAAGTGGTGCGAATCTAATGAATTCGACATATTTCCAGAAAACAAATATTATGGGAATGTTCAAGGACTGAAATCAATTCACGAAGCTTTTGAGATGAAGTGGACGAAGGTCATATATAGCACAATACGAATGTGCGCTACTATGTACATTGAACTCCTCCACTATAACGGCGGAATATCACTAAATCGTATTAGATTAGAGTGCATAAATAAAGAAATACCCAGCCACTTGGTACTCTAGTTTTTTAATGTACAGGGGAACGGAACCCTTTGTCTAAACGACGCCTACATGTGTTTGAAGGGTTATGAGCTCATAACTGAAGATCATAGGTGAACTACCGGACCGAGGAACAACTAAGATGCTGCGCATGCGCCTAGCTTTGTTGTCTGCCATTTTCTCGGGGCCAAGTTGTTGCTCCTGTTAAACCACGACTATAGTATTTGCTCGACCAAGGATGCAACAAACTGCATGACGATTCACTACGTGCACTGCCAGCATATTGCTCCCTGAAACGCTCTTACCTGATCAGGTAAGACGAAGACGTCTGGTTCGCCAGCGTCCTCGAGTCGGGAATTAAGCTGATTAAGTGCAGTACTGACGACCTACTGCACGGCGAGGACACCTAAATGAGAGGCTCGCTATGTTATGTGCATACATGAAATCCAATCAAGGAAAGCATAAGGAAACGTTCTTTTCTTTTTTATAGATCTGGCACAAATCACGAATTAGTAACGCAATAATTTAAATAGCAGACAGTTTTGCAAAAAGCAGAAGCAAAGACAAACGCATCCCACCAGTGGAACAGTTCTAATGATTTAGTTTCTCGCGTTGATCCCTCATAACAAAGACATTCCCCTGCCCTTTCTTCCCTTTCAGTCATTGTAACTACACATGCGGCGCGCACATTTTCTCTGATTGCGCAAACGTCGGTGACATCATGATCATCAGCCTGTCTACGCCCACTGCAGGGCAAAGGCCTCATCCATATCTCTTCAGTTAACCCACTCATGTGCCAGCTGCGGCAACCTTATCCCCGCAAACTTCCTAATCCCATCCGCCCACGCAATTTTCTTCGGCATTGTTATTGCGCTACTCAAGGTTTACACAGACAAGAACGACACATACAGACAGGGCATTTGCGCCCTGTCTGTATGTGTCGTTCTTGTCTGTATAAACCTTGAGCAGCGCAATAACAATGCCGAAGATTACAACCTAACTAGGCCCATTTGAAGCTCTTCTTAGACCCAATTTTCAACCGCCCCCTGCTTTGGCTTGCCTTCTACTGGAATCCGACCAGTGGTTAGCTTGCCTTTGCATTATATGCCCTGCCCAAGCCCATTTCTTCCTCTTGATTTCGACTAGGATGTCATAAACCCGTGTTTGTTCCCTCACCCACTCTGCCCGCCTCCGGTCTCTTAACGTTGCACCTATCATTTTTCTTTGCATAGCTCGCTGCGTTGTCCTTAACTTAAGCTGAACCCTTTTGGATAGCCTCTACGTTTCTGCCACGTAGGTGACTACCGGTGAGATACAGCTGTTGTATACTTTTTCTCTTGAGGGATATTGCTAAACTTCCATTCATGATCGGAGAGCACCTGCCAAATGCGCTTCACTACATTCTTATTAATTCGTCAGCATATAAGGGTCTATGCAAGTGGAAAAGGTGACCACCGACACACGTGGCCACCTCGGGTGTAATGAACTTTATATTCAGGCAGGGCGTCGAATCGGAACTGAACCTGAACCCCGAAACCGGTACTGAACACGTATTTCTTCCCATAGATATTTCGCCACTTTGGAACCGAACCTGAACCTTAACGAGTCAGAGAACCGATTCAGCCCCACATTTGGCGCACTGCGGCATAGATTTTTTTTTTTTCAGACAAAACAAGAGGTCTTACGGCACAAATTTACGCATCGAGAGCTGCACTGGGCAGTGCAAAGATGGCACCCTACTTATGAGCTCAAAACAAATTGAACAAGGGTTAAGCGGGAGTCTTAGTCTTCATCTGGGCCAGACGAAGACAAGTCCCCTTGTCGAAACTTTGGCAGTAGGTTGGTGTTGCCCCTCAGTCCCTGTTCGACTTTTTTGCGTGTGTGTGTCAAAAAATCCCACCTATACCAGATAACAAAAATGACAGACACGAGTGGCGTCTATGGCACAAACTACTACATGTTCTCATAATGCGCATTTGTTAATCCTAAAGCCCTTTACAACGGACCGATGATAAACCTTGAGTTTATTATAGGCTCCCTCTTTCACCTATTTGCTGAAATTTTTAATCGAATTGTTAAAACTGCTCGCACTCAAAAGCACCGGGTGCGAGAATAGGTGCAGCGATAAAGTCCCTTTGTGCAACATTTGCTTTTGAAGGCACTCATTGTCTCGTACTGCAGCAAAGTAATGGCTGCAGAAATCGGGACAGCTTTTTACAGAATCCGGAGGTAGTTTGTTGCAAGCGATGAAGCACAGAAGGGCGGGCTTGGGGAAGTAGAGTAGAGCTATAGTACACAGCCCCCCCCCCCCCCCTCCCACGCCCAGAAAATAATTTAAATATCAAAGCCAGTTCTCTTATCATACCAATCACTCGTCACTAGAACGGCGGAGCTGACAAGGTTGCGGATTACCTTTCGAGCGTTTAGAGGGCCGGTACTTCTGTCAGCGCGCCTCCGTTGAATTTATGTTGAATCGCGTCGTTGTTGCGCTGTGTGTTTCAACGAATCTGATCCAACTGTATTGGTTTACGTTTTTTTTTATGGCAGCTCCGCCATACTTTTTGTCACATCTACCCAGCCCGTTATGCTTAGTGGCACGGGCGGGGCCACTTTCTTTTTCGTTCTTTTTATCGTCCCGCAATAATTCTTGTCACATCTACCCTCTTTATATCCACACTCACTGACCTGCAACTTACCCGTTGATTTCCCTTGACTTTCCCTAAAATATCAAGAATGGCGCATAAAAAGTTCGAACAGAGCGCACATGTCCACAACGTCAGAACTGAGGTGGTTGCAGCCTATACAGGGTGATCAAAATTAGGCGTTACAGATTTTTTAAAAAAAATTAGGCACGGAGTGGTACGTGAAATACACCACTGCATATAAGTTATGCGGATAGCTATCACCGTTAGGCACTTAACGAAAACATATTAAAGGACTGCTTAGCCACTGCAGTCAGCGCTATTGTTTATATTGGAAACATATAGGCGGTCGCATTTCTGGACTATTCGATTTGGTAGAAATCTTCTCGAGCACGCGTGTTTCGAGATATTCGCCCCCTAAGTTTCTGCTCATTTCGCGTAATTCTGAATGCAAGGTGGCTGAAGTCGACGGGAAACTTCCCTAGTGCGACGCAGCTGTTTCATTGGGCGTTCCTTCAATTTCGATAGACGAAAGTCAAAGGGAAGCAGTTATCAGCTTCACGGGCCGCTCTACAGCGTTGACAGACGAAACGCCGCGTCAAGAGGCGTTGTGCAACAATTTAATCCACCATGCGTGCGCAATTACATGGATCGAGCGGAAAATTTTGACGCTAATATATCTCGGAACACGCATGTGCTAGAAAAATTCTACCAAATGGAATTGCGCGTGAATGCAACCCGCTCTTAGTTTCTATTCAATACATGAATGCTTACTGCATTCACTAAAAACTTATTTGATCGTTTTAGCTAATTAAGTGACTGACAGTGACAATTATGAGCTCACTTTGTGCCCCTCTCGTCGCATAACTTATGTGCACAGGTGGATTTCACGTACCTCTCGGCGTCCAATTTTAAAAATCTCTAAAGCAAAATTTTCCTCACCCAGTCTTACATTATTAATTAATAGCCTAATACGTGTCTTATCCTGGCATGGTGCACGAGGCAATGAAACTAAAAAATAAAGAAGAAAATACTCTTCAAATTTTAAATACCCAGTAGCATATTAACCCAACAAAAGGTTTGTTTATTTTGATCTGCAGATCTCATTGTAAATCCTTACACCCTCTGCCGCGGACGGTATATTCAAATGGATCAGGTCGAAACATCTCGAATAAAACAGACTTGTCCTTTTTAGTTTACACACAGACGTCACACAGAACAGGAAACAGCATCAAAAGGGTTGACTTAAAAATTTTTCCTCATTGAAACTTTTTTTTGGTCCTGAACCCATTTGAACCGGTTCGAACCGGTTCCAACCAGAACGGAATGCTGCTCGGAGCCGAACCCGGAACTGAACCTGAAAAGCTTGAACCTTTTAACTGTCACCTGCCACGGTGGGCAGTTTGCTCACGATCACCTCTATGATGGGATAGAGAAATGAGCAGAAATTAACCAACCCCTATATCAATGCCTTAATAGATTACAAGAAAGCATTGACTCAGTCGAAATCTCAGCAGTAATGCAAGCGTTACGGAACCAGGGTTTAGAAGAGGCATATGTAAAAATACTTGCAGATATTTATAGTGGCGGCACAGAAAACTTAGCCCTCCATAAAGAAATTAATAAATTTTTTTGGTTTGGTTTATGGGGGTTAAACGTCACAAAGCAACTCAGGCTATGAGGGACGCCGTAGTGAAGGGCTCCGGAAATTTCGACCACCTGTGGTTCTTTTGCGTGCACTGACATCGCACAGCACACGGGCCTCTATAATTTCGCCTCCATCGAAATTTTTCCCGCCGCTGCCGAGATCGAACCCGCGTCTTTCGGGCCGGCAGCCGAGTGCCATAACCACTCACCTACCGCGGCGGCAGAAATTAATAAAAATCCCAATAAGGAAGTGTGTCAGGCAGGCAGATACGATCTCTCATATGCTACTCACCCCGCGTTTGCAGGAGGTATTCAGAGACCTGGGTCAGGAGCAGTTGGGGATAGGAGCTAATGGGGGAAACCTTAGTACTCAGCGATTCGCTGATGGCATTGCCTTGCTAAGTAACTCAGGGGACGAACTGCCAAGCATAATCAAAAATTCGCTGGTGGCACTTAGATATCTCTTAAGCGCGGGAAGGCAAAAGCCGTTTGCGACTCATTGCAGTGATTTGAATTTGAATTTGCCGAGCTAGAATTGAATATCATTCAATATCATTACTGTATATAAATAACCCTTTACCAGCCCCAGAGCTGTGTCGTAGTGATTAAGATAGCTCGGCATACGCGTGGGAGGAAGCAAGTGGGTTGGAATTCTGTGCAGTGCCACATGCTATGCACTCCAGGTTGACATTCCACCCTACCGAAAGACTGTGACGGTAACTAGACACTGGCTTCCTCGCCGGGTTGCGGGTTGGGTGCGGTCCTCCTTTATCTGAAGGAACCATTCATTATTCAGCGGTTTTTCTCCCAACCTTTTTTTTTTTTAGTTCCCAAGTTAAGACTTCCGGCACGTGCCAAAGTCCCGAGTTTACAGGTCCGGTTGTGATCACGTGACAAGGTCACGTGACCTTGGGGTGATGTAACGGACGGACACAGTCACGTGATCCAGGATGCAACGGACGGACAAAGTCGCGCGACCTAAAATGTAGGGGATGGACGCGAGTATGAGCCTAGAGAACTAAAGCAGAAACTCAAAGGGAGAGCTGGCCCAGACCGCCAACACAAGGTTGCCGTGGTGCCTTACCTACACAGCCTTTCTCACAGGCTCAAAAAAAAAAAAAACTGGCAAAAGGCAGGTGCCCGTGTTGTGTTCTCGCCGCCCGACAAGCTATCCAAGCTTTGTCGCAAAGTGAATGACCCAGCATTGCGAAGGCCAACGTGCCCAGTTAGACACCAGCCACCTTAATTTCTTTCCTTGCGAAGTTGGAGTGGTATATAAAATTGCTTTGAGCTGTGGCACGGTTTACGGGGGCCAAACCGGGCGTTGTCTCAGTTAGCGTCTTATGGAGCATTCCAGTAATGTTTACAACACTCTAAAGAGAAACCTGGCAGTCCACTGCCTAAAATGCCCCTCCCGTTCCTGTGAGCCCTTTCTCCATGAATGCACTGTCATCGCGAAGAATGCACATAAACTCACGTGTGAAATTATAGAAGCCGCCCACATTCTAAACCTATAGAAGACTGTGTGAGCACACCATCGATAGCTCTAACAAAACGGGAATTAGATTATTTGAGCCAGGTTCCGTTGGAGTAATTAGGTAGTCGTACCCTAACTTCGATGTTTTAATGGATGGCTTCTGAATTCAGCCTCTCGCTCTTATTGTCCCTTTTTGCATCGTATTTTTCGTCCTGTTTTACCGGCCTTTTTGGCTCTTTTAATTGATATTAATTTTCATTCTGCTTTAAACAGCCTTTTTTGGACATTTTAATGCATTTTATCTTTACTCTGCTTTTAACGGCGTTTTGGCTTTTCATTCCTTTTTTTTTTGTTTTCATGCTGTTATCGCACATTGTCATTTGTTACTCTGTTACGACGCCATCCTTTACCAGCCCTTACATTTAATCCATTCCCAGGTACAGCATTGTTATTTCATGTCTTTTTCACCTCAGTTATCTTTCTGTCGTGTGCAAACCAAGCAGCTGCTCCCCATGTTTTTCCCGCCCACTTTTCCTATATATATTGTGTCACTCTGCAATAAAAGAACTAGTTGAAGTCAGCGCTGTGTCGTTATTTCTTCCTCTGTCCTTGTCTTAAGGTGCGCTGTTTTTTTTTTATGTAAAGCAGAACGGTATAGGTCTAAAAATTAGTATGGAGAAAACTAAAGTAATGTTCGACAGTCTCGGAAGGGAACAGCACTTTACTGGCTTTTACGAAATCCTGCCTGGTCCTTTGGTTTATTGAAGTCTAAGGTTGTCCTTATTCCATTATCAATTGTCCTAGTGAATATCCCGCAGACAATATCCTGCAGACAACAGACAATAAGCTGATCGGTCTGTAATTTTTACAGTCCTTGACGTCCCCTTTCTTATGCATCAAGGTAATGTTAGCGTTCTGCCAAGATTCCGGTAAGGTCGAGATCATGAGGCATCGCGTATGCGGGGTGGTCAGTTTTTCTAGGACAATCTACCCACCGGGGGCGGGTTGAAGGGTCGTTCTTGGATGGAGCGGTTGCGGGGGGAAGGGAGGGGGGGGGGGGGTGGTCCCATTGGAACTCTGTATTTCTTGGACTTTTTTGGTCGAAAAAATGGTGTTCAGCACGGTTTTCCTATGTAAAATTTCTCGCTTGAAAAGGGGGGTGGGGCGGTGATTGCATCTTAGGCTTTCTTTACTTACTCTTTTGGAACCGCCGCGGTGGCTCAGTGGTTATAGCACTCGGCCGCGGCGGTCGAATTTCGATGGAGGCGAAATTCGAGAGGCCCGTGTGCTGTGCGATCTCAGCGCAGGTTAAAGAACCCAGGTGGTCGAAATTTCCGGAGCCCTTCACTACGGCGTCCTCATAGCGTGAGTCGCTCTGGGACGTTAGACCCTATAAACCATAAACCATAGGCTTCCTCTTTTGTTATCGGCGGGATATACAACTGCTGCACGCTACTGCCTCTCTCATTATAGTTCTCATTACTTCTTCTAGTGTACAGATCTGTGCGAAACTTGTTGGCTACTAGAACTACCTTATCCATTTCGATAATGTCATTGCCCCCCTTGTCTCTTAGCACATACATCTGACTTTTGCTTATGCCTAACTTCCTCTTGATGCTCGATTCTTTCCCTATTATATTTTGCTTATGCCAGCTACCTTGCGTTTATTGATTAGCTTTGATAGCTCTGGCAGTTCTATTCTGTCTGTTGGGTTAGAGGCCTTCATGCTTTGGCGCGTCTTAGATCTTTCCTATCCTTTGTGGGCTTTACGGTAAACTACCATTCACTTCTATTGCGCACTTCGAGATGATATCTACAAGATTATGGTTCCTTGCTTGAACACTATGGTCGTCATTCTCGATTAAAACAGTATATCTGGTCTACAGTGAGATCCTGAATTCGCCCACTTTGCCGCTTACCGCTAACTTTCTTCCAGTTTATTTCGTTTCCGCTTCAAGTCTAGGCTAATTCGAGACCTTACGTCCTATGGTCCCTACATCGTACTTTGCCGAGTACCTCCATATCTTCACAATACCAGAGTGAGCGCACAATTAATATGAATTCCATTTCTTTTTAGTCTCGCTATTCGGGCTGTGTTCTACGTCAACGTATTGTTTGCGGAAAAAAGGTCTTCATGATATGTAAATTCTCATCGCTCTGCGAGCTCTACTAATACCTCCCCCCGCTATTTCTAGAACCTATGCCACCGTCACCAACTGCCTGGACTCCAGCCTGCTTCTTCTTGCTTTGCTATCACCAGTACGCAGTATACTGTGTACACTTTACTCAATGCCGATTCCACGTCTTCATAGCAACTTTCGACTAGCTGATCATCGTAACTTGATACCAGCGCGTACGCATGGGCCGCCTTCAATTTGTTGCTTTTATTGAGCTTAATTTCCTATGTTGCTAGCTCTATATCCTTGTTGATCACTAATCCCTCACCCATTCTCTCTGTCCACTAAGCGACGGTAGCATAGTACGTGCCCACCCTTTAGCACTGTATATGCTTCACCTGTCCTCCCATTTAATACCCGAATGTTCCTCGAACAGCAATGCTAGGTTAGCCTCACTGTATAAGGTTCTAGCGTTAAACGTTGTCAGGTTCAGTTTCTAATGGTGGCCTGTCCGGAGCTAGAGATTCTCAGCACCCTCCGCTGCGTTACAGTTCTGACCACCACCTTGGTTAGTTGCCTCTACGATTCTTATCGGTGGCCGATCGACCCGTATCCGGACAGTTCTCGGCATGCATGTGCACAAGGCATATGACCATATCAGTCATGCTGCCCTCATTGTGGTACTTCCACTTAGCCGCCAACATCTGCACCTTTCTTCACACCTTTCTTGCATCTCGTGAATTCTCCATCCGCATCAACAAAGAAAATGTGGGATCCTTACGGCCACATCGTCGTGTACCCCAAGGGTCAGTGCTAGCTCCACTATAGTTTTCAACATTTGCCTCCTACCTTTGGCATGGCGCTTGGGCGGCATTGCTGACCAGCACGCACTTATTTATACGGATGACATTACAGTCTGGTCCGTTCATCCATCTCTCCAAACTCAGGCCACAAGTTTACAGCTCCCTCTAACAATTACAGATCAATGGTGTTCCTTTGTAGGACTCGCGTTGTCGCTCCAAAAGACCGCTTTGCTTCCCATCGCGAACGCGCGTGGCCACCGTGTGTTTAACAGCATCCCTAACGGCTTTTATCTGAACGGAAATAGAATTCCAGTCGTCACCTCACTGCGAGTCTTCAGTCTTGACCTGCATGATTCCGGCTCCGTAAGCCCCTGGCTTCGCCCAGCACGCCAGAAGGCGTCCCAAATGCTGCATCTCATCAGAAGTGAGGTGGTGCCACGTCCACCATCGCCCGCCTCCTCATACGTTCTGTGCTACAGCCAAGATCGATTTACCAAGCCCAATTCCAGCACATGGCACACGCAGAGTGGGCTCGCTTGGAATCGATCAATCGAGCTGCAATGCTTGTTATTACGGGCGTCCCACAAATTACCCCAATTCACACCCTCCAGGTCGGGGCGCAAATAAACAGACTTGACGAACTGATTCATCAGCGTCGCCAAGCACGTTGCACAAAATGCCGCGATATTCCTGAAGCAGCAGCTCTCGCAAAGTGTATGGAAGACGGCTCTGTGTTACCTATCGTTTCCTGCCCGTCACGACCACCGTGGCGTTACTAGCAAATTACAGACGATCGACCTTTGACTGGCATACACTCACGATCCGTTCGTTGGCCACCTGAGTGAGTCTAGTGTGGGGACAGATGGCGTCTCGCCTATGATTGAAACATCGCTACGGCGACACGTGGCGTATGTCGACGCTAGTGCGAGTGTAGATCACGTGACCACGGCTGTCGCTTGCCGTTAATTATTACCACAAATAGCAACATGTTCATGCGCTTGCTCCTTTGCCTGGCCGTCGACACAAGCAGAGCTGTTGGCCATTCGGGACACATTAAGCATCCTCTGTTCACTCTTGCCATCTAGAAGCCACCTTGACATCCTCACAGATTCCCCAGGCACCATCCGTAGTCTGCGGTGTGTTCTGAACATCGACTTAGTGGCACACCCAATTCAGGACATAATTGAAAACTTCTCCCTCGCGGTCTGTGTACGATAGATTCGTCGAGATGCCCACCCCACACAAGCTTTGGTGGATGGAGCAAGTCGCGAATCAGCTCCTCCACGTCCCTTTCAAACAGCCCCAACCTCTCCGGAGACAATACTCCTTCAAGAAAAAAAAAAGCCTCCGGCGCGCCACGCAAGCACTTCTCCCACCGTGTGGCACCGACCTCCCTGGCGGCTTTAAGCGCTGGGAAAAGGTCTTGGTTCGAAGGTTACGCCTCCGTATCGCCCTCATCCCAGCGGTAACCTGTCATGTCCATTTCGGTGATTCCTACCCTATCTGTCCCGCTCCTGTCTGCGAGGCGGGCACAAAACACTTGCTTCGGACCTGCCTCTCTTTGCGTGCTACCCGGCAGAAAAACCTGCGCCGGTGCGGACCGCCCCTATAGGCCGTCCACCGGATGTTGAAGAATGGATTTTTGGGCCGCACCACCGGACGTTACTGGACTTCCTTCGAGAGTCCAGTGTATATCTATACTTGTAAATAATACTTTGTCAGCAGCCACAATATCGCAATAAAAAAAAAAGTTGCCCCCCCCCCCCCCCCCCCCCCCAGCCGCTGGGCAGCCACAACTTCTTTGTTGTCAGTATGGCTGATAACCCTGCATATCCTATTTGCAGGTGCGACGAGAACATAGTACACATTCTCTGTGCATGCCCTACAAACAGTGCCAAACGGCAGTCTCTCTGCCGTACGCTGCAGCTCCTTGACGCACGCCCGCTGACGGAGAAGATACTATAGGACAGTGATCGCGGCGATAGTCGGCGGCGAAGGCCTTTCAAGCACTTCTCCATTTCTCAAGAGCGTCGGGCCTGCTTTGCCACAAGCTTTTTGCCGACGGATTTCATTTTCCTCCAACTCCCTTCCTCCTTAACCTTTATACCCCCTCTTCCGTTTCCCCCAGTGCAGGGCAGCAAACTGGTTTCTGGCGCTCGACTACTGATCCGGAGTTCCCGGGTTCGAACCGGACCGCGGCGGCTGCGTTTTTATGGAGGAAAAACGCTAAGGCGCCCGTGCGCTGTGCGATGTCAGTGCACGTTAAAGATCCCCAGGTGGTCGAAATTATTCCGGAGCTCTCCACTGCGGCACCTCTCTCTTCCTTTCTTCTTTCACTCCCCCCTTTATCCCTTCCCTTACGGCAAGGCTCAGGTGTCCAACGATATATGAGACAGATACTGCGCCATTTCCTTTCCCCCCAAAAAACCAAAAAAAAAAACCAACTCCCGGTTAACCTCCCCGCCTTTCCTTCTTCTCCTCCTCCTCCAAATTCCTTAAACCTCACGATTTACAATTCCTTCTCTGTTCCTCCGAGGTAGAAGTGTCCACCGAGAAGTGAGACAGTTACTGCGCCTTTGCTTTCCTTAAAACCAAATTTCTTTTTACGCGCACGGCCTACGCGCACGCGATTGTCGCCTGACCGCATGTGAAGAGCTGCTCGTGGTCGGCGTGAGGTATACGTGGCCGGCTACAGTAGGCACCGTGAGGTCAGCGTACGCCAACCAACGGGCGCTGCGAATTTTTCTCTATCATAGGTTTATGGGGGTTTAACGTCCCAAAGCGACTCAGGCTATGAGGGACGCCGTAGTGAAGGTCTCCGGAAATTTCGACCACCTGGGGTTCTTTTACGTGCACTGACATCGCACAGTATACGGGCCTCTAGAATTTCGCCTCCATCGAAATTCGACCGCCGCGGCTGGTATCGAACCCGCGTCTTTGGGGGCAGCAGCCGAGCGCCATAACCAATGAGCCACCGCGGCGACATTTTCACTATCTTCGCGTGTATCATCTGCACATGCAATCTACCGCTGTAAGACGGGCCTGTACCGAAGTGTATCAACGATTTATGCTGAACAGCCTGAAAATCCGCTCTATTCGCATCTTGAACAAAGATGAGCCCTCTGTCTGTTCCTTACTGTTGTCCGGACCAACTTAGTGAAACTGTAGGTAGGGCATTAACGTGCACACGAGAAGTAGTCTAAGCACATATGAGGGTGTGTATTCAGTGCAGCCCGCAATTCTCGCGCCGATGTCTTCTGCCTTGAAATGTTACTCTGAGGCGCGTGTTTGCAATTCGTGGCTGGTATAGCAGCCGGCCTTCTATTTCCTAGACTGTGCGACTCTCAACTGCCTCCGAAGAAGTTAACTTCGAAACCGAGTGATTGTCGTGACCGATTCTTGCTGTTATTCTCCGTAAGAAGCCTCTATCTTGGCAGCATGCTGTTATATCAGTGCATACGCAGGCACGCAAAGGCCCATTATGTTACGCAATATTTAAGTGACGGAGATTATATGATTGTACAATGAAATGATTCGTGTTCGATCTCGTATTAGCTTGGGGCACCAACTAATCATCACGACAGATCCCCCCTTTCTGTCTATTTTCTTTTACTTCTTCTTCTTACACTTCTTTTTGGACCGACCTGGATAATAATTGTATTCATGTTTCTATCGAGGCTACACACGACACCTGAGTGTGCTAAGGCTGGCCGTATAGATGCTAAGCATTTGAAAAAAAACAGCGAGGAAGAGAAGAGACGTTTCCGCTGTTAACAACATCAGTTCTTCCGCCCCCGAATTGCAGCTTACTAAAAAAAGCGCAGTGGCTGGTAGCAGGGTCGCTTCCGCCGCGACCGTTCTGACAAGCCCTAAAGAGCTGGTTCCTCCTACGCACACATACTTTCGCTGGCCTCTAGTCATCAACAGCGCCTCCGTGTCATGAACCACGCTCACGTTCGTGAGCAGGGTCGACCCCCGCGCTGGGTGTCAAGGCCGGTGGGGCGTGCTCCGGGGCGTGCGTTGCGCGCCCAGTGCCCAAGAGGTGCACGCGCCGCCACCGGACGGGAGCCCCGGCGGCGAGCGGCGGCGGCACGCGCCCCGCGCGGGGGAGGGGGCCGCCACCGGACAGCTGCCGCGCGCTCTCCGCCGGCAGGTGCCCATTCGTCGCGGCGGGGACGCGGCGCCTTATCGGCCCTTGATTAGACGCCGTGATGCGCGCTGCCCACTCGGCGGCAGGCGCCCGCCGCCGGCCTCGTAATGTCAACCCGCGTACTGAGAACACTAGGTCTGGCCACAAAAAACATTGCTTCGTCGAGGGCGCGGCATGAAGCGAGAATTTTAACGCGTGTTTCACGTCCGATTCTAATCCCGCACGGGCTGGCTTCCTGCGCGCCGTTTACGGCCCCAGTGAACGACGACGGCCGCGAGAGAGGTGAGAACACGCGCCTCTTGATCTGTGACGAAACGCTACTCGTCCGTGCAGATAACGATGGCGAAGGTGCTCGTGAGCGCCTCTCGTGCTCACTGGAACAAATTGATGCGCCTGCGAGTCGCGCTACGCGAGTTTTGATGCTCGGAGAAAGAGGGTGCGTGAATTGTACTGTGTCGAAATGAAGAGCCACTTACCTATTGCTAGCAATTCTGGTTTTGTGACTGGTTGGCCGGCGCGACAAACGGCAGCTTCACGAGGTGCCGCACCCCATCTACTCAGCCCAAGTACCATATATTCGGTAACAGCAATTTGTCCTTTCTTGCTGCCTTTCACGTGTTTATGCGCAAGTTAATCGTAACTTCAACTTAACGCAAGCATTCTAGTCAGGCACGCAGTCAACCCGGTCCTCCCTCCCAAATTGTCTCAGGCGATCTTGCTTCCCACTACACAAATTACGAAGCTGGTGAAAAAAATTCTGGCTACGTGCCTAATGCGAGTTTAAGAGTGCACCTTGCACTAGTCTCGGTCAAGAGCTGAATAATTTTGTGTGCGAGTGCACGTGTGTGCGTGCATGTACTAATTTTAAGTGCATTCTTTTTGGCACGGAGTTGACAATTATCAGCAATAGTCGGATAACAGTAATTAATTCATATGGTGTCACATTTTGAGACGGTGGCGTCTATATTTCTCCGCCCGAAATAAGCTTCACTCACTCTCCACTTCGCTCTGAACCAATATAACTACACAGTTACAAGTAACCGAGCAACAAGCTTTTGTTTCTCAACAGTACAACGGAGCCTTTACGGAACCCCTTAAGCCGGAAAGCATTAGGACAGAGGTGCGCCTCACTTTACACAAACTCAGAGCTTAAGGGCTGTCACAAGTGCTTCACTACGCGGCTAAGGAACAAACCACTGTTTCCTGGTTACTTTTTGCCAAAGACGGTACGTAACCTCATGCGTCGTTGCCACTGCGCATGGCCAGAAGTGTACGTTCGCACAGGTACAAACAAACAATTTCTTTCCAAATACAGCCGTGAATTTGTGAGCGATGCTTTTCGTTGCCATCTAAGCAATAGTAGTAAATTTTATTAGCCGATATAAATTTGGTTTCTGAGCCCGGACCCAGTGTTCCTTCCGTATTAGTTGTTCATGTGACTGAATAAAAACAATGATATATAGAAGGTGCAACCTCGGTCAGAATTACTCGGGCTCAGGGTTCCTTTAATGACCAAAATATCCTGAAAGGATAGGACGACAGTTATCGTTCCTCAGCAGATATTGAGAGCTTCAAGGATGTCATAAGCTCCCATCTGCCTTCAAAGCAAACCACGGGGCCCGAAGACTTCTGACCAAGGGCGTACGCATGAATCTGAAATGTTTCCAGGGCAATTTTAGTTTAGCAGTCCTCGAGGAGACGAATCGCTTACTTGATTTCAAGAAGTACTCAAAACGGCTTGGATATCCATATCCCAGTATGATTGTCAGAGCCCATCGAAAAGGATATTATGGGGTCAAATGAATGTTGTATTTAAATACCGTTTAACACTCCGTGGCTTGATAAATGCCTCAAAGCAGCTCCCCTATGAAGCTTACATGAACGAAACCCGTTATAACGGGCTTCATAAAGGAAAGCAGTAGGCATAACTGTGTGTGTCTGAAGTCCAACAGAAGCTAGCGCAGGTACAGATGTGCCATGACGCTTGAGACAATACGCTTTCAAGCTGTTCTGCAGGACGAAGGATGAATTTTAGCTGCATGGTCAGTCGAGTTCCACATGGCAATCGCTTTGAGTGTTTCGGAGGCGTACGCCAATCAGGCTCACGTGAGCCTGACGTGAGCCATTGGTAGTAGCTATTTCAGAGTGCATGAGAAGAACATATTTATATCACTCAGCTGGAAATATTTCTAGGCGCAGTGCCTCCTGCGAGTGTGTGACTTTGGCTTATTCCGTCAACTTTTACTGTTCACAGAATGCACCGACTGTCAGTGTTACAAAAAAAAATGCAAGAAACTAAAGAGCAGGAATTGTATTCACAAAATTTCCTTGCACGTAAGCACTAATGCATTACTATCCGATGTGACAGCTGTGGTCAGTTATGACAGGTAAATGAACATTATCCCAGTCATGCATAAAAGTCAGCGAGCTAGGCTCCAGCCAACCACGACAGGCGTTCACGTTAGTTTCTTTTTATTTACTTATTTTATATTTTTAAAATCCCGCCGCATATCTTAGGCCCAATCAATCGCTTTCCCCATGCCTCTAAGCGCTGAAGTTTCTTTTTTAAATATATAGGCTATGCAGAGGAACGCACTTGCTTTAAATGACTGTATATCGAAAGTAAGGCACCGGCGCTCACAAGATGAGCTGCTCAAACTAATCTGCAAAAAACTTCGAACATCTAGCTGTACATTCGCTTACTCTGGGTGTGGCTTTCTGAGCATGGCGGATGCAACGGGAGCGGTTGCTGAAAAAGGCTGCAGCGGCCGTGGCTTCGAGCCTCTTTCATAAGAACCCGTTTAGAAGCCAGGTGTATACAGAGTTCTGATACACTCTAAAAAAAGGTAGTTGTAGCTACTAACTTTCAGGGTAGTAACTGCTGGTCACATATGTTACTACCTGGGTAGTAGTAACTGTAGGTAGTAACTGCAAGGTATTAACGGCTACTACCTCTGAGAGGTAGCAGCAGGACCTACCTTCAGTAACAGTTACTACCCTTGGGGTAATGTCTTCAACTACCCTTAGTAGCATTTACTACCTCAGAACCTAGTAACAGCAGCTACATTTAATATCTGTTACTACATTCGATGGTAGTTACAGGGACTACCCTTGGTAGCATTTAGTACCTCCGAAGGTAGTAACAGCGACTAAAATATGACGCCAGAGTTAGAAGCAGAGCTCTTATATGGCTTCTATACAAAACCAAAATCAATGCAAAAATGACACTCGAACTAGCCCATTACTAACGCGTAGGCGGGCGCCTCACATGTGACCAGGACTGACTGATTGATGTTGCTGAAATGAAGTAGGAAAAGGAAAGAGCACGGGCCCATGTGACCAGGAGCACGAGGAGTTTATTGTGCACCGCTGCTGGTGGTGTCATACGACTTCTCACTGCATATACCATACGCCTCTTAGTCAGGTTGAAGGCTAGCTCTCGACAGGGATTTGAACCGTCAACATATATACCTCCGGTTGTATGCATTTCGCCGACTTTCGTTCCTGGTGGTGTCATACGAGTAGCAGCCGCATTTACCACGTCTGTTTTCGGTGAGGTGGTTATGAGGTAGTACAAAGGTAGTAAAAGTCAAAAAAAGGTAGTAACAGCCGTACTTACTACTTTTTTACTACCTTCTTTTTCATATAGGTTGTGAGAAGGTAGTACAAAGGTAGCAACTGTTAAAAAAAGGTAGTAACAGCAGCCGTTACTACCTTTCTACTACCTTTTTTTCTAAGAGTGTGCGTTAAACAGCACCGAAGTCTTCCAGGCAAGTCTGCACAAAACTGATTCAGTACCCAATGAGTTGAAATAAATAAAAGGAACTAAATTTTCACGCATGCAGCGTGCATTCTGCGAACACGGACGGGCCTCTCTGGTGCGCATGCATAGGTGCCGCGGCTCACGACTTGGGCTCACGACCCGCGCTCGAAGGCCCTCTGGTCGCCTCCCGCGCGGTCTGCCCCGAGCGCGCGCCAGACGCCAGCCTGCGATTAGGGCTGGGCGTCTGCGGGGCTTTCCCCCGGAGGTCGTGTGCCTCGCACGAGCAGCTGGAGGCATTCCCGAGGCGGCGCGCACGCGTGTGCATCATGGGGGCAGGCCGAGGGGCATCGGCTCCGAAAGAGAATTACCAATTATCGATCACCCGCTGTGGGGCACGCAGTAGTATATGGCCGATCATTGTACATCCACGGGGAGAAAAAAGGAGAAAAAGATAAGGTCAACTGCCAGCGAAGTGCTCTATGAACCTTGTCGCTTGGAGATCTTTTATGCTATACACTCTGTACTCGATCGGTCATTTAAATATTTCATGAAATAGCAGAGTCATTTTACTAGCCATCTGTGTGCATACGCGCTCTTTGCGTCGCCTGCTTGCCTTGTATGCGATGTACATGATGACCGAACTTTTCGCAGCGCACTCTACCTCTATATACAGTTGGTGTTGCGGTTCGTTCGACAGAGCAACTTTCAGTTCTGTTCTAAGATTCCTGAGTGCAACTCTGCGTGCGCCAGAAGGAGTCACAGGGCTGTATGCTGGGTATCATGCCTCTCTCCAGAGGCGTTAGAAGCCTTGAGCTGTCAGAATACATATTTCTCCGCTTAGGGCCTAAGTCCCGGTGACAGTTCCTGTCGTGTGCGTCAAGTGGCTTCGGAATTTTCGAACATGTATATGCCCGTTTTGCGGTAGCACCTGGAGAGCTTTCACCTTGCGCTGCCTGCCTGTAATTATTAAATAATCTTTCCTGTCAGTTTGGCACCTTCGCTTTCAAGCTAATCCCACGGCCTTCGGCTTTTCTCTGTCATCAGAATGACTCCATTCCAAACCTCAATCACGGAGTTTTCTGTATAACATTATAGTTTTGCAAGCTGTTTCATTAGATTAGTCGTTTTAAAACAGACCTCATCGCGCATTTTAATGCCTGCGGGGAAGTACCCTACATTTAACGGCTAAATCGTATATACTGTCTGGAGCGGCCGTGCGCTTTCGTTGGGTGTAGGGTAGAAATCAAAACGTGCCTCCCTCCCTCTACATTTGCGCAGTCCAAAAGTGTTTTTTTCAACACCACACGTTGAAGTGCGCCGGCCTCATAAACCTTCCGGTTTAGACTCACCTACTATTCGCTTTGGCTCGTAGATGCAAACAACCTCATGCATATGACATAAATGCCCTTCAAAGAATTCGTGCACGCGAAATATTACGAACTGAGCTGTGAAACGCACGCAAGTCATGGCATGTCGAGTTTTCGTACGACTAGGAACGCATGCTCCAAACATTTGACCCCGAAAAAGACGGACAAGGCTTGGGAAAGTACGACAGTGTAGCGAGCAACTATGACGTGCTCGTTTCGAACCTTGCAGCGTGGGCCTCTCCGATGCTACCCAGACGACAGGCACTGGGCACGCACGTTCAACACGCGCGCGCACACCACACGAACGCGAGTAGATATACACAAAACGGAACGGGGCAGGCAGGGATCGAGTCACCTGCGCGTGCATGAAGTGCGCGGGGAGGGCAATACCGTTCCCGTGCGGTTGCGTCACGATGGGTGGTTTGTGTTACGGCAGATCAGGGCAGCTGCACGGGCCGGGATGCGCGCCCACGGCCGGCCGGACTGGGGCCACCTGCCCCGGCAATTTGGGGTCCCTCGCAGCCTCGTCGGAGCGGGCGCGCGCCCTTCCTCGCACGCCGCGCTGGTGGCGAGCGGACGAGGGAACCCCGCGGGGGGGTGCAGCAGGCTTGCTCATCCTGCTGATGTCATCCGGAGCTGGCCGGCCTCTCGCCGTTATTTTTAACGGAGCGCAGCCGCCCGGAACGGAAGAGGAGGAAACCCGTTGCGCGTTTACACCGGCAGGTCTTTGCGTGTTCACGCGTACGCCGGGCTTGTTCCCTCTTCCCGTCATGTTTAAACCCACCGGTGCGTGAACCCTTGGCACCGCCATCGGGTGTACTCTTCTCGCGACAAGGTAGCCCCGAGGGTGAGGCTCGCGTCCGCGCTGGGCTTTTTATTATATCACTTGCCGACAGGTGTGACAGCGCCCCCTTCGGAAGTCTCAGCGTTTTCCTCTGTTCACCTTTGCCGACGGCTGTTGCGTGCATGCGCTCGCTGACATTTCAAGACCCACCTCTTTCCGTGTCTGGAAACTTTACTGCTTTCTCTAATACTCTCTGGAAGATATTTGGGCCCGCCGCCATGGCTTAGTGGATATGGTGTTATGGTACTTTCACAGCGGCTTCGGTATACGGAGTCAATGCCGCCGAAGCGCTGTGACGCTCACACTTGATGCGTTCGTGCCACCGGCGCGTCGCCGAATACCCAAGTGCGAACATACTATTAGGCTGCTCAAACAAATGACACGGGATCGAATATCGCCCACGGCAGCTGAATTTCTGCGGAGGGGAAATGAAAAAAGAAGCGCCCGTGTGCTGCGCGATGTATCAACACCAGGAAGGTGAAGTTAATCCTGAGCCCTTCATTGCGGTGTCTCTCACAGCCCACGTGCAGATTTGGGGCGGTGAATCCTACGTACCATACCATACCATACCATACCATACCATACCATACCATACCATACCATACCATTCTTTGTATCTGGCGTACCGAAATTAATTTTGCTTCTCACAGATAAGCAACCTTATTTTTTTCATCTCCATGGTGACAAGGATTCGCCCATCAGTTTATAGTGTTTGCTGTCTGTCTAGCCGTCGGTATTTCCAGGCGCCACTACCCAACAAGTTTCACTTTTAGAATAATTTTCAGTGCCGTTGCCAACTATGGACATGATTGGCCGTCGAGCAAGCAGTCTATACCGACAGGAACACATAGTACCTGAGTTACCGGATCAGACGCAACCCCGTCCCGAGAGAAATGATCTGCGAGTGTGCACGGAGTGGTTTCGAAAGAAATTAAGGCTCGATGTCGTGAGTTCGCAGAGCAAGCGACAAATGTTGCCACCTGAGATGGGCGAACAACTCATGCTGTCGCGAAAAGCACTAGCCAAGTGTTCCCGAGGCGCAGCCAGAACCTATAGGACCCAGATTTTCTGTGATAACTCAGTTATGAAAACACAGTTGACGGGGAATTAAACGTCTGTAAGAGAACGCGAACGTTCGCATATCTCTCTAATATAACTGACAAAGTTATCTCCCTTGCACTCTCGTGAATGCGCATTCTTAATCCGCTGACCTCTTCAGCTGGAAGTTCACCCTGTGATGATTATTATGATGACTACTACAACGATGACAGCAATGAGGATCATGACGACCATGACGCATTTTAATGGTGCAAGGGCAGCTTTGCTGAAGAGCACCATGGCTATAATCTGTTTTGGTCTGCATGATGGGCGGTCAAAGACCCATTTTCCTTATCTCACACCGTCGCAAGTCGAGCGCTGGGCCAAGGGAAAGCTCGTATACACCCACTGGGAAACCGATGTGTGTCCGGCGCAGTGGAGTCCGCACGTCCAGCATAAGAAGCCGATGCACAAACCACAACTGGCCACTGCTGAGGGAAGTTCTTACGCTCGTGCTTCACAGCAAGGCTTTTGTGTGCGCGCCTTCTTTTTCTCCGTTTCAATTGTTCCTCGGGCTCTGTTTTTCTCCGCAACCCTTGGCTACAAAGAGCAAAATGTGCCCTATTTTTAAACACTAATTTTGTGCCCCCTTCTATTTTCTTTGATGCCCTTTTGTATGACGCCCGCAGGCATTGCGAATAATGCTGCAATGAAGCTCAACATTTAATTTAATTTATTTTTCTCATAAATTACGTAGGAAGGGGCGTGAAAAAAGCTGCTCGGGGCAGCTTGGATACCCACCACCCCATGAGGATGTTGCACGATTTTAAAGTAGCATAAACGAGACTATAAAATCCTTGAACGTTAGCAGTAAGCTTTCAGGGGCATAACTCTTGAGAGGATATTTTTGGATGCCGTTTTATGAGAAATGAATCTTCACTGAAGACAAGCAATGGAGCGGGCTCCCGGACACCATCAACTGAGCAAAAATCGCCGCTGTAGAAAAAAAAATGTGCTCAGAAACAATCGAGCAACTATTAAAGGCATTGAAGCTAAACTGCCGACTGAATTTCCAGTAAGTTTGGCACCGATGGGTGCATCACGCTCTTATAAATGTGCGAAAGCGCATCCGTGTTGATGGTGCAAAGAAATGCCGGACACATTCGAGGAGACACCTCTATGCCTGGATCTACGTGTCTGATGCAGAAAATAAGCGTCAGTCGACAGTACCGAATTCCGATGAAAATCATAGAGAGAGGCAGTTTCATTTGCACGGCAGCCCTATATGTGTCGTCAAAAAATAAATAAATTCCGGAACTGATAAACCAGGTGTATCTTTGGTGACCTAGATCGCATGCTGGTTAGCTATATTGTTCGGGAGAAAAGGAAAGGATAGTGTGTGCTTCCCTTTGGGATGGACTTCAGGACCGCCAAGACAATACGGGATTATTTTTTTCATCTGGTTCACAACATACCGCCGGTGAGTGGTTAGAATCGGTTTGGTTTATGGGGATTTAACGTCCCAAAGCGACACAGGCTATAAGAGACACCGTAGGTAAGAGCTCCGGGAATTTCGACCACCTGGGGTTCTTTAACGTGCACTGACATCGCACAGCACACGGGCCTCTAGAATTTCGCCTCCATCGAAATTCGACCGCGGCCGGGATCGAACCCGCGTCTTTCGGGCCAGCAGCCAAGCGCCATAACCACTCAGCCACCGCGGCGGCTCCGGTTAGAATCGAGTTTAGTTGAGCCTCTATCAGGATCCGTGTGCGTTGCGAGGTGACTGTGGTGCGTCGGTGTGGCAGCATCTGAGGGTGCTGAATGCGCTGTGGTTTTCCTTCATAAGCGTCCTGCCTGTCCATGCAACCAGTGGGGCCTAGCGAAATGCTCAGCGGGCAACATCAGCTTAAAATCCGCAGCACACATACGCAGACCCCATGACATCACTGAAAAATTTTGACAACTTGTGCCAGACGCGTAACGTCAGACCCATACACCTCAACTGGAGCCCACATCACGTGTAAGCCACTGGAACTGAACAAAAGAGAAGCGGCGGCCCAAAGTGTTGACACGGAAATGGTGGCGATTTTTCTCAGCAAATGCGGTTTTGTCGCAACCGTGCCTGGGAAACAAAGGACTGTTACTGGCAAGGACTATACGGCTACAAGAATTTTCCGAGAACCTACAAGATCAGCGCAACAAAATCTGTTCTTCTCGCAAAGAACAGTTCCAATAAAGCAAGGAAGGAACAGCAAGGCAGCGCAGCAACCCGAAGCCGAAACAAACAAATAAACAAACAAAAAACTTATGGACCGGCACCGTACCGCAAACCCGGAGCTGTTTATTCTTTTTCACTGTCTTGCGCTCTTTTGCTGCTTTTTTTTTATTACACATGGGCTATGAAGCACGCCGTATGACGGGGGGGCTATATACGCGTCAGTTTCGGCCACCATGGGTTCTCTAACGTACACCCGAAATCTCAGTACCGGGGTACCTTCGCGCTGCGCCTCCATCAAAATGCGGCCGGCACTTGAGACCGCCATCTCCGGGCCGTATACGTACCAGCGAAGCACCGTTCATCTGCTAAGCACGAGTTACCGCGGAGGAGAGCTCATACGTGGTCGAACGGCGGAAAGCTTCGCGGCGTGTAATTCGCGCACCACGGATGCAAAGCAGTATACATAAGCGACAAGCGTTACTCCGGCCGACAACGTTGCGCTCGGGTTCGTGGCGTCGTCGTTGAACGCACGCAGCGTCGGGAAGCCCCTCCCTGCAAACAGAGACACACCTTCTGGAAACCGCCACCTGAGGGAAGAGACAAAGCGGGCGAAAAAAAAAAATCGTTAGAGCGCGGTGAACGTCGCACACGCGGTGAATACGTGGCGCTTCGACTGCGTGCTTTCCACCCTTGCCATTGAGACGGCGCGCGCGCGGCATAATCTTCCAGGTAAACTGCGGCCGAGCTGCTCGCGAGCACACAAGGTCAGCTACCGATCTCAGCCGCCGCTCCGAGGAAGCCAGGCATGCCGTGGTACTTTACTTCCCGCCGCCTTTTGTCGGCGAACGGGCTGTTTTACGGCCGCCTTTGCCCTCGCCCTGCAGCTCGGCGCCGCTTTTTGTTAGTCAAAGGAAGCGGCGATCATAATTTTGGTCCCGGGCAGCGATCGCCGCTTAGTCGTGGCGTTTATAGCGACCGATGCCGCGAGGCCCAATTTTTCGAGTGAGACATCAGAAGTCAATGCGCTGGGCTCGCGGGCCTCGGTTCTCTCCTCGAGGCAGGTTCTCTTCTTGGCTTCCTTTATTTGCCTTATTTTTTTTTTCCACGCCGCTTCGTTGTAGTCTCCGCAGAGCGCCGGAGGGATCGTAAGGTCTAAGGAGTGGCCGTATAAAATTTGCACCCCACGCAAGCGAAGCGGGAAATATATGGGTGAATATATTGATTGCGCCGAAACGCCAGAGTGTGCCGAATCTGTGTGCGCGACAAAAATGAAACTTGGAAAGATCGTTCCAGGGCGCGAAGGTTACAAGGTGTGGGACGGCGGGGGACCGTCGCGCACTGCGCGCGGGTGCAAGAACGATGATGTTTGAAGAATATCGATGGCACATCTGCTCCGTGTGCCTAGCCCAGCGACCCAGTTGCCCAAGCGAGCCCTCCTTTGAGAACATTGTCCCGGGGCCGCCTTTTGATTTGAACTTGACTGCCGAAGGCTTCGTATACGCGATCTGGGCTTGCAGGTGAGGCATTGGGAAAGGCCGAGTCGCGAGCGCACAGATAAAAATCAAGTGTTACAGCGCAAGAACAAGGTAAGTGGACTTACTTCTCCTCCGTGAGGTCCAGCTTCTGGATGAATGCGCACGTCACTGCTCATTGCTCCAGATGTCGATGCTTCCGCTATCTTCACAGTAAACATCATCAGGTTTCACTCTTTCTATTGCCAACCATTGTTTGAACCGTTGTGCCAGCGTTTACTCCAGGCTTGCATAGGCGACACTCTAGAAGCACGCTTGAACGCTGACGGTTTGCATTCCTCCCCATATTTGCTGTGATAAGATACGCAAACGACATAGAAGTGCACTAAGCTGCGGCCGCGATAGCCGCCCGTCCAAAGTGGCCACGGTGATGATTCTATCAGGACCTGGGTTAGCGCACCGCCATCGTGAACGCTTGGCTATTTATCCTGCAGTTGCCTCGTTCCCTCTGCCAACGTGTACTTTTTGTGACCAACTTTCGCAAAGTAGGCGTTTGGACCTCCTCGGCTCAGTTCGAGCGTTTCAGTTCGCTACCCAGGCGAAGCAGCGCACCAGAACAACGACGAGAGAAGAACATACCAAACACAGCGCTCCTCCTTGCGCTGGCGCGCTGTTTCGCCAGGATATGTCAGAACAGCATGCCCATCAGTTTGTGTTGTTTCATTTATTTAGCGTCGCCGATCGCACAAACGGAACAATTTTCGCATTATCAACATTGTACGATACATCCCGCCTTTTATTCTCGCTGAACGCTCGGAGCAGCGAGCCCACTGCATACCTGGCGCCAACTGGGGCCAGGTGCAGGCGGGAGGGCGCGTGCCTTGGACGCCTGCTCATCGGAGAGCGCCTGATGAATGGCGCGAGAGCGCCGCCGCTTGGGCTGCAGGCCCGCACCTTTTGTGTGCTCTTGGTCACCAATCGCGGGCGATGAAATAATGCCACGCCGCCGCTGTCTGTCCACACTGGTGGCCTGGCTGCGTCTGGGCGAAAGGCTCGCTCTTGGAGCAGAAGGGGCTGCCCCGCGCGCGCAATGTGCGGGGCCCGCAGTGCGCGATTCGCACCTGTCCTTTCTCTCTCTCCTTCCTCGTCTTCCTCCTCCTTTGCTGCTTTCCTCAGCAGCGCCGCCGCCAGTCCCCCCCCCCCCCCCCCCCCCTTTTGTGCGCTGCTGCCCCTCGGCGAACGCAGGCAGATCTGACGGGGCCCTTTGTTGCGGGGCGAGTTCGTCAAGTAGCCGCTCGCGCAGATCGCAGATGTCTTCCTTTGTGCTCCGCACCCGCTGGTTGTTTTACTCGGCTAGGGGTGCATTTCACTCCCTCTGCCCAGCGCCCGACACTTGATAAAGGGAAAAATCGCCATTTAGGACCTTCCCTTGGGGATGTGCGGGCACAAAGAAAAGGGGGAGGTGGCTTCGTAGGTGTTGCCTCCCGATAATAGTGGTTCCGGAACCGGTTAGGCATGCCAGGTTCTTTTTTCCGCCAAGAAAAACCCGAATTGTGCGAGTCCCTTTGGCGCGCGCTTCGTGTACACCTGCGCCCACTCACGTCATTATGCTTTGTATTTATGCGCATTCTTTCTTTGCGCGTGTTCTTGCACAAAGGGGAGGCTGCAGATCTTAGGGACCGTCCATGCAAGAGCGTGCATTCAGAGATGAATTACTTTTGGGGCGAGGTTGTAGAACTGCAACTTCTGTCCGGCTTTGCTGACGAGCATGCATGAGCGCCACTTTTCTGACCCGGTGAACGCTTTCATCGCGTGCTCAAAATAAAGGGAGAGAAGTGATAAGAGGCTTCTTTCGAGGGACAGTGAAGCTTCGTTTCTGCAACTACTTCACTGTAAGCTAGGGGCACGAATATTCTGGCTCATTCCGTACCCATTGCGCATAGGCAATGGCATGTGGGCGATTTTATTTAGTTTTGTTGTTGTTGGGAAGAGGGAGATAAGAAAACATTAATTCTCACGTACCCAGCAATTTGGACATCTGTCAATCACCAAAGTCCGGAGCCGCATAGCGGAGGTCCCTGCGTAACTCAAGCTGTGGGAGCTTGTCTTTGTTGAGGGATTACACGAAAGCGCAATTGGGCGTATTTTTGTTTATTTCTGGTCAATTGGGATTAATCGCTGCCGTCCATGATCGTTCGGTGCAACATAAAAAAGGTATTGGTGCGCATAGTTCCGAGAAGGATTTTCGCAGCGATATATGCCCTGTGATGGCGTACACAGCGATTCCTAGTTTCACGTCCTTTCGTGTCGACTGGAAACGGCGCAGCACACAGTAACGAAGACGAGACATACACAAGGAATGTTTGCGAAATGTACAGAACACAAATTGATTCAATAAAACGAAAGCCGGTAACTACGAACAACAGCAGCGCCGACATCACCTCATCTACTTGAGCACATTCTAGAGAATCGCCTATTATTCTGGTAGTGTCGCTGACGGGCTGCTCACGCAGTTTCGTGATTCCGCGTGCCTCAGCAATCCCTATTGGTAAATTGTCTTTCTGTTTATGCAGCACGATTATTTCTGTAAATATGGGTTGACAGACCCCGCCGCACGGCGGATCGGGGCGGCCATGCTGCGCCTTTCACTTGGCACTTCCTCGAGCGCCGCACCACGCTGAATAAAGCGTGTCGAAGGCGCGCTGTCTAACGACCACGCGCGTTCCACCCGATGACTATAAATCCTACACGGATGTGCCCAGAGCGCCCGTAACGTTTGACTGCATCGACCACACTTCTTACCCGATGATAACGAAAGGGGCACATTGCGCGAGGCACGCCCTGCGTGCAGGGATCGCGCCCGCGGCTTAATTTTAGCGGACGACGCAGATGCGGCTCTCGCTGTGAAGAAGGTGAAGCGTTCACAATAGGTCCCTGTTTGGTTATCTCGTGGAAGTATTGTGCATTCATAAGCGAAATTTATCTCTCATGCGGTGCATTTTGAGCTTTCGACCTTGTGCTTCGCCGCGTACGAAAATAGCGTCTGCTTTTAGCGGCACTGTTTTTGTTCATATCGCACTATTTGCAAGATAACTATGAATCAAGTTCCCTTTGCATAGGCTTCTACAACCTGCATGCGAGGTGAAAGGGTAATAACGCTGTCTGGTCGCACCGGAGCAAACAGCCTCAGCGCGCCGCGTTGCCATTATTATACCAAGAGTGGCACCTGAAAGCATGGATTCGAATCCCATTTATGCGCACCTTTCTACGAGGTGTGGACTCACTAAACTCTTGGGACTAAGAGAAGTGAAAATGTAGCTGTTAAATGCATTCCTGCGTCAAGAAGCGAAATCCACGATGTAGATAATGTTGGGCATCCCTCGCAACTGGCGAAACAATATTACACAATGTATGCAAAGGTATATGTATACAATGCCGACAAGCCATCAGAAGTGGCGAAACAATACTGACTAACGTGTGCAACGCCGAGAGGCCACCAAAACCGGCCAGACAGCATTGTCCAAAGTATAATATGTATGCAACGTTGGCTACCCATAGCGCCCTGCGGGGCAATACCATCAAGTGACGGCCACGATGTGCACAATGTCGAGAAACCATAGCAGCTAGCAGGACAACATTGATGAATGTATGCAAAGATGCTCACAAGTGATCAAAACTGATCAATATTGACCAACATATTCCAGGCTATAGGCAATGTTGACTACCCATCGTGGCCGGTCGGACAATATCGACCAGCATAGCCCACGATGATTACAGTGTGAAGCCATACTACAACGACTGCCAGGATATATACATTTTTGACAAGCCATCAAAACTGGCGCGACAATATTGACCACCGTATATCAGGATATATATATTTTTTCACTAAACCATGGAAGGCAAAATAGTTCTGTTTTTTTGATTACGCACAGGGTGATTCGGTTTACGACAACGACGCAATCTCCTCATATTTCACTTAGATGGCAATTCATTTCGTCGTCTTGGAACGGTGCATTTTTTTTCTGTCCGTTTGGCTCGAACATAGCGCGGGGCTACCGATTCGGCCACTGAGCAGCTGTATACGACCACGCGCGTTCCACCCGATGACTATAAATCCTACACGGATGTGCCCAGAGCGCCCGTAACGTTTGACTGCATCGACCACACTTCTTACCCGATGATAACGAAAGGGGGTTTGACGCGTTATCAAACCCCGGCCGCGGCAGCCGCGTTTCGATGGAGGCGAAATACAAAAGCCGCTCGTATGCTATGCGATATCGGTGCTTATTTCAAAGAACCCCAGGTGGTTAAGTTAATCCGAAGCCCTTAACTACGGCGCCTCTTTCACTGTTTGGGACCACTCTTTTATCAAGACTTCAATAAAGGCGCGGCTGTGGCTGAGAGAAGTGAGACAGTTGCTGCACCTTTGATTTATCGGATAACGAATTTATTTCCGCATATTTTCTTTTTTTCTGAGCTTCTTGCAGTTTCTTTCTCCTGCTAAATGCACTCGTCTCAGTCGACGCGAGGGGCAGCCGCAACGAAGGTGAAACATGAACAGGGCGGCGTCAGGGAAGCGTCTCTACTCCAGCCCAAAGTCCGCGGGCGACGCTACTGTCCACAGCCGTATACAGGAACCCCGATGCCTGCTCGCAAGCGTCTTCCGTCGTCCCTGAGGAAGGATTAATTTGAAGTCCACCGCATCGTGGTGTCCTGGACGAACGAGCAGTTGAGCCAGGTGCAGCCGTCGAAGCAACTCCTGTACAACGCCAAAATTTCCCTTTCGACGTCCGCCGCATCGTGCTCTTCAGGACGAGCGAGCAGTTGAGCCAGGTGCAGCCGTCGAAGTAACTCAGGACTGTACAACGCCAAAATTTCCCTTTCGACGTCCACCGCATCGTGCTCTTCAGGACGAGCGAGCAGTTGAGCCAGGTGCAGACGTCGAAGTAATTCCTGGACAACGCCAAAATTTCCCTTTCGACGTCTACCGCATCGTCCTCTCCTGGACGAGCGAGCAGTTGAGCCAGGTGCAGCCGTCGAAGCAACTCCTGGACAACGCCAAAATTTCGCTTTCTAGCCGCCACCGCAGAAAAGGAGGCGGGAGTGAAGGCGCGAGGAAGCATCGGTGTTTTGGATGTGGCGCCGCGACGATGGAGAAGCATTGCTCACCCGCTGCGGCTGGCCAAGGACTGCGTCGCTCCTAGTGGCGGTGGTGACGGCGGAGTTGAGGGTCAAGCGGAAGGCGTCTCCTCGTCGACCGTCTGCGTGGCCGTCCGCATGTGGCGTCTGGGGTCGAATTCGCATCTTCCGCAGATGTGACACCAACGCGGACCAAGCACGCTCACCGAACCTGCCCCGATCATCTGCAAGAACGTTCTTTTCTCGTGTTCTCCCTGCTCGCGCACTCCCACTGCACGTCGTCGTCTTGTACGGCCTGCAGCAGTAATTTGTTCACTGTAGTTTTGAACGAAGGTTCACTGCGATGGTATCTAGCAATCGTTGCTCATTAAATACCGCAATAGGCTACCTTTCAAAATTAAGCAAATTACGCACATTTCACCTTTTCGTCTTTCTCTTCGACACCGGGAAACGCATCGATCGCTGTGGTGACGTTAACGCAGAGAGGAGGAGGAATGCGCGATGGAGGGTGAGGGGGGAGGCGGGGGGATGAAGGGCGACGTGAGGACCACTAGAGTGACTGCTTGTGTCCATGGTAGCTTGAGAGGCTTAATGCAGCCATGGCCGGAAAGAAGAGAGGGCGAATGTCAGCGCTGAGTTACGAAGGACGCAGCCGGGAGTGAGCGTCGTGCACGGCACTCTGCACGTCAGCGGGAAATCCCCAAACGCCATGTAGTCTTGAGGCTGCAGTAAACGAATCAGGACGTACTTGACCAGTTCCAGGATGTTTTCCTGAGAGGCATTTGGAGCCGTCTTTTTCGAAACGTCTCCCGGTCCCCTTCTTGCTGAGTATGACGCACCACAAGGAGTGGCGCACGGACTGCGAGCACGAGACAGTCACGTGAACGTGAACTATAGTCTCCACTGGCTGCGACGACGAATGTAGCGCGAGGCACGATACGCGAGACGGACGGCGCCACATCGAGACCGGCGACGACTTAGCGAAACCGGGGGAGGAAACTAATACACCTATCGATGTAACGCATGAAGGACAATATTGACCAGCGTGGATCATGTTGAATACAAAGTTGGGGAGCCATGGCTACTGGTGGAACATAACCAATGCGTGCCATCATACAATCAATATTGACAAATCTTAATAACTGACGGGAAAATATTGACCATCGTATGCCATGATGTATGCAATGTTGGCTATTCATCGCAGCCGCCGCGACAATATCGACCACCGTAGATCACGATGTATACAATATTGTGGAGCCATCGCTACTGGCGGGAAAATATAGGCCAGTATAGGCCAATGTATAAGGAATGATGGTAGGCCAGCGCAAGTGTCCGGACAATACTGACCTCCGGATGCCGAGATGTAAACAATATAGACGAGATAGTCTATATGACTAACCATTGTTGCCCGTTGATTGCAAGCACACTCCCAATGTTGGGGAAACAAGAGCAATGCCATGCCATTGCTGGATGTCTTCTCGAAAGGCCCCGCCGTGTTTGGTACGTATTCCTTTACGTATTTCTTTAAGTCACCCACCACATTTTCAGCACCAGAAAACAACACAAAAAGGAACAACAATAATGCTGCTGATAACGCTCTTGAGGAGATATTCCGGCTGAGTTGGTCCTCAGACAACAACAAGAGCACTTGTTGTCTGAAGCTCTCTTGTATGAGGACCTCTTGAAGTGCTCTTGTTGCCTGAAGACAACAACCGCGCTTTAGTGTAAACAAAACGATAATAAAAAAGACTGAAGTGCTGGCAGTTGTCTCAGTGCGTCCAGTCGCGCAATCAGACCAACTGGTTTGAGCATCTTCCTCGCATGCGGGAGGGGCTGGTTTCGATCCCCAGTGCCTGCGGGTACCCACCGGTGATACAATGGGTATTTCCCCTGGCCTGGTGATCGGCTTATTTACAGTATAATCCTTGGAAAATGCGTGTTTGAGCCCGCCTTGTATAAAAGAAAAATACCTGGTGACATGGCGCTCTTTCGTCAACACTGCCCTTGTGCCATTAAAATGCATCAACATCATCAGAAGCTCATTTAAACTCTTGGGAGCGGCATTTTATGGCCTGCAAATTGCTTTACAACCATCCATCCCTGCCACTATGTTACCGCAGCAACCTGCAGGTCTGCATCGAGGACGGCAGCCCTTAAGAGTGGATCTTCTGACGCTCGTTTGAAATGTTCAGCAATTGTTCTTGCATGGCGAGTAATCAACGTAGCATAAACAATACTTGCAGCACAAGAAATTTTAAATTATGGGGTTTAACGTCCCGAAGCGACATGTAGGCTACGAGGGACGCCAGAGTAGGGGCCAACGGAATAATTTAGGCCGCATGAGGATGTTTAACCGGCACTGACATCTCACAGCACACGGGCGGATTTTGTATTTTGACTCCATCGAAATAAGACCGCCGCTGCCGGGTTAGAACTAGCGACCTTGGGATCAACAGCCGAACGCCAAAGACACCGAGCCACCGCGTCCGTCTGGCCTTGAATGCATGTAAGAAAGATAAGACGACGACTGAAAATAGTGTGGAATCATTATTGCGCTCCTGCCAAAGTCGGCCACCTGCTGTGCAGCAGCTCACAACGTACTCTTAAGAACACAGTAAGCATAAACTTTTTCGCGATTTTTGTTCACGAGTAAGTGTAGCGTCACCACATGACGTGTTTTCTAATTTTAACGAATAAAACCAGCATAAAATCAGCCTCTATTTTCTTATCTGTATCGCTACGCTCATTGCACTTACCTATAATAGGCGCTTGGACCTGCAAGGACGAAAACAGCAACGAAAGATGGACGTTGTGCGCTTTCCATACCCAGCCCAGCATAAATATACAAGCAAATGGGAAGAATAGACAATAGTTTCGATACAATAGGCCTTTGATAGCCTCGGCATCCAGATAGCAGTGACACAGACTTAAGATATCGAAGCCCCTGTGGGCGTCCATGTTGGTGGTCATCGCATCAATACGCTACTGCTGTGTATCAGCTTAACGGTGCAACGCTTTGTAAACCAGAGGTGTTGTCAGCTAATCAGGGACCACTTTGCCAGAGCCCCTCACGTAAGGATGCCTAATGTCTGGCCGGCTTCCGTACCTGCCGAGTCGCGTTAGCCAAATGCGCCCGCCCGCCACGAGCTGTTTTTTTTTGTGTGTGCGTGCAAAAAAAAGGTTCGCGAATTCGTCCCTAAAAACCTGATGCCAGCTCTGGCTTGTCCAACGCTGCACAGCTTTTGGAGACACTAAAAGCACGGAGCCGATCGCATTGCGGAATCCCTCGATCCGAAGTATATCAGTGCCAATCTCATCAGTAAACAGCGAGTAGTAACCGGCGGCTGGGGGCTAAGTGGTGCGCAGCCGGTAGCTCACACTCAGCGCTAACATTTGTCGGGAAAACGCACTCGGGAGCAAGTGCGCTCTTAAGACTGTTATTGTGTCGCCGATAGCAGCGTCCGCAGAGTGGCCCCTGTTCGCACGCTCGCGCAGCTAGGCGGCCAGAAGGCCAGACACGCACAGTCGGCAGATGCGAGGACGGTTTCCGAGATTGCGGACTGCGCGCCAGGTTGCGGCAGTCAGGCACACTGCTACCGTGCAGCTGTATTTGAAAGAGCGCAGGCAGTCGTTGCAGCGACCACTTGCTCCACTTGAAAGTATATACAGAAACGAGCAAAGCCCGTGGTTGTTCACCTTTTCATATTAGTGCGTCTACGGAAGCAGCGGCCGCGCCGTATAAGCGTTTTTCAGTGCGCTAACACTTATAGTGGCCATTCCCCCGCATTTAGCCGTTGTGTGTTTTTCTGTCCGTCTCAAGCAGGTTTTGTAGCAGGGTGCTCACCAGCCCACCCGGTATATATATATATATATATATATATATATATATATATATATATATATATATATATATATATATATATATATATATATATATATATATATATATATATATATATATATATATATATATATATTCAAAGTTGAAAACTCTTCATTTAGCCATAGATTTATTTTGAGTCGACGTTTCGGACAGAGCCTGAGGACAGGCTCTGTCCGAAACGTCGACTCAAAATAAATCTATGGACAGGCTCTGTCCGAAACGTCGACTCAAAATAAATCTATGGCTAAAAGAAGAGTTTTCAACTTTGAATTTTTGCCTCTAGCAGCCAAATACGTTTATCTCTCTCTCTCTCTCTCTCTCTATATATATATATATATATATATATATATATATATATATATATATATATATATATATATATATATATATATATATATATATATATAGTGAGCGCTTCGCGCGAACTTTCACCTCTTTCATCTGTATATCCCCATCATCATCATCGTCGCTTGCCTGGGCTCCGGGGAGCGCGCGCTGTGTGCCCGGCTGTTCCCGAATAAAAGACGCCTGTGCAAGCGGTGGCTCACAAGTGGCGGAGGTGCTATTCGTATCCCCTACCTCTCGCTTCGGACCCGTCTTTCGCTCTCCCTGGAGCTCAGATCAGGCCGTCTTTTGCGTCTGCAGCCCTCAGGCATGGAGGAAGGCAACGGAACGCGATCACCCCCGTCGCCTTCCCCGGCTGCTGCGGCTGCCCCAGCCTGGATCATCACCAGCCGTCAACACGACCCTCAGGTCTTCGCCGGACTTCGTGGTGACGACGTTGACGACTGGCTCGACAACTACACCAGGGTCAGTACGTTCAACCGGTGGGATGACTCCCACAAACTCCTGAATGTCGTCTTTTACTTGACTGACGTCGCAAAGACGTGGTTTCTTAATCACGAAGATGACATCGCCGACTGGCCTACATTCACACAGCAGCTGCGGCAAATTTTCGGCACGCCGACAGGCCGCTCTGAGCTAGCCAAGAAGAAGCTTGCCGCGCGGCTTCAGCAGCCTGGGGAGTCCTATACACCTCTTACATCGACGACGTTCTTGCTCTTTTCCGCCGCGTTAGTGCTGACATGCCTGAGTCGGAGCGCGTTCGCCACATTCTTAAGGGCATTGGGACCGTTGCTTTCAACGCGTTGATAGCCCAGAACCCCTCCAGCGTATCTCCATTACCTCCACATGCCAGCGCCTGGATGAGCTGCAGTCATGCCGCCTTCAGCCAGACCCCAGTGATGGCATCGTCCTCGTCGATGGGAACCTCCGTTCCGTCATCCGTGCCCTGATACGCGAGGAACTCTACGGGCAGCCCACCACTCTCGGCCCTCCCACCTTTAATATCCCGCCTGCTACACCTGACTTGCGGAGCGTCATCAAAGATGAGCTGGCCGCTTTCACCTGCGCCGTAGCCCCTGCCACCCCTCAGACACCTTCTCGCCCGTTCACCTATGCCGACATTGCATCGAGGCCACCCGCTCCGGTCCCTACGTCTACTCCAACGCCTGTCTGTGGTCATGTGGCTGCCGTGGCTCCGTGTCCTCCAGCAACGCCTTATGCTCCAGCCTGGAGTACTCTCCGTCCTACTTGCTATTACTGCGGGATCCGCGGTCATGTCTCACGCGCCTGTCGCCGGCGACAGCAAGACGACCGACGCGGTTATGCTGCTTTCGAACGTGCACCTGTGCGCCAGCCTGATACTTCCACCTCGCCGTTCTCCCAAATTTACCGTCGCTCCCCCTCGCCTCCAAACTCTCAGGATATCACTCGGTCCTCCCGTTCTACCCGCCGCCGCTCTCCTTCCCCTTTTCGCCGCTCATCACCTCTTCGTCCCGCCTCGCAGCCCTTCGCTCCTAGCCCGGAAAACTAAACGAAGCAGTTTTTGGAGGGAAAGCTGCTTGCCGTGCGAACTCTAAAATTCCTCCTGACCGCCCGTCGAATATGTTGACAGTGTGTGTTGAAGGGGCGTGGACTCAAGCTCTCATAGACACGGGTGCCGCTTTCTCCGTCATTCACCTTGCCCTGTGTTCCCGCCTGCGCAAAGTCACAACTCCATACACCGGTTCGCCTCTCCGTGGAGCCAACGGCACGCTCATCCACCCCACTGGCCAATGCACTGTGCGTGTTTTCATCGCTAACCAGCGCTATCATATTGAATTCGTTATCCTCCCATCCTGCGTTCATCCGATAATCCTGGGGTGGGACTTTTTGTCGTCGTCTTCTGCCCTCATCTCTTGCAACGACGGCCTCATCCACATAGCAGATCCAGACTTGGCACTCTGGTCTGACTGTTCGCCACCACGTGTGGTTGCTGCTCTCGACTTCGCCCTGCCCCCTGGCCGTGAACAGCTCATCCTTGCAACTTTAGACTTCGGTTTTGACGGCGATGCCTTAGCCATGCCTTTGCCACGCTGGACCTCCCAAGGCATCGCTCTTGCCTCACATCTTTCGTCCGTGGTTGTGCGCTCATCACGGCGCTGAACACTACCAGCCAGTCCATGTTACTACCCAAAGGCGCTACTATTGGTTTCCTGTTTGAGGGTAAACCTGTCCCTCTCGACACCGACCCGATTTCATGTGCTGTGCTACCAGCTGATACTCCCGCTCAATGTTCTTCCTCTGCGCTAGCAGCCGCCATCAGCGCTGACCTTACGTCTGAGCAGTCGACAGCCTTACTAGAATTTCTTATGACCCACCAGAACTCCTTTATGTGTGCACGTCCGCTTTAGGCCAGACTTCTGTAACGTCCCATCGCATAGAGACGGACGGCTCAGCTATTGTACGGCGCCGTCCGTACCGCGTTTCCGCATCTGAGCGCAAGATCATTGAGCACCAGGTTGCAGACATGCTTTCGCGCCACATCATTCGACCGTCTACAAGCTCCTGGTCATCTCCTGTCGTTCTCGTCCGTAAAAAAGATGGCTCAATTCGTTTCTGCGTGGATTACCGTGCCCTTAACAAGATAACCCATAAAGATGTCTACCCGCTCCCTCGCATCGACGACGCGTTGGACTGCCTCCAAGGCGCTGAGTACTTTTCAAGCCTCGACCTCCGCTCGGGCTATTGGCAAATCCCCATGCACGAATCAGACAAGGAGAAGACCGCATTTGTTACCCCGGACGGTCTTTACGAATTCAATGTGATGCTTTTCGAACTGTGCAATGCCCCGGCCACATTTGAGCGCATGATTGACACCGTGCTACGGGGCATGAAATGGAAGACCTGCCTTTGCTATCTGGACGACATTATCATCTTTTCGTCCGACTTCTCCCAGCACTTGCACCGTCTCAACGCAGTTCTCACGTGCCTTGCGAAAGTCGGTCTTCAATTAAATACCAAAAAGTGCCACTTTGCCAGCAAAAGCATCAAAGTACTCGGCCACATCGTTAGTAAGGCCGGAATCCGACCTGATCCTGAAAAAATTGCCGCTGTCCTCAGTCTTCCTCGCCCCCAGCGCCTGAAAGAACTTCGCAGCTTCCTGGGCTTAGCGTCCTACTTCCGCCGTTTCATACGTAATTTTGCATCCATAGCGTCCCCCCTGCATAAACTATTGACTTCTGAGGCGCTTTATCTGTGGTCCACTGAATGCGAAGAGGCCTTCCAAGCCCTCAAGCAGGCGCTCACTTCAACGCCTGTGCTTCGCCATTTTGATGAGGCAGCCCCCACCATTCTCCATACCGACGCCAGTGGACAAGGCCTTGGCGCTGTTCTCTTACAACGCAACGATGCCAACCAAGAGCAGGTTGTAGCGTACGCCAGCCGTTCTCTTACTGAGCGTAACTACACCATAACAGAGCAAGAGTGTCTCGCCGTTGTTTGGGCAATCCAGAAATTTCGCCCCTACTTGTACGGCCGTCACTTCACCATTGTCACCGATCATCGCGCGCTCTGTTGGCTGTCGACACTGAAGAACTTGTCCGGCCGTTTGGGTCGCTGGGTGCTACGTCTTCAGGAGTACACCTTCACTATCACCAACAAATCCGGGAGAAAACACCTTGACGCTGACGCCCTGTCTCGATGCCCGTTGCCTGACTCCCGGACTCATGCTGCGGCCCCCTCAACAACGTGCCCTTCACCTCAGGCGTCCGACCTCCCTCTGGATTGTGTACCCATTGTTGTTGCATTGTTGAAAAATGATAGGTGTAACGTTAAGAGATCGGAAGCGGGCAGAGTGGGTGAGGGAACAAACACGGGTTAATGACATCCTAGTCGAAATCAAGAGAAAGAAATGGGCTTGGGCAGGGCATGTAATGCGAAGGCAAGATAACCGCTGGTCCTTAAGGGTAACGGAGTGGGTTCCAAGAGAAAGTAAGCGTAGCTGGGGGCGGCAGAAGGTTAGGTGGGCGGATGAGATTAAGAAGTTTGCAGGCAAAGGGTGGATGCAGCTGGCAAAGGATAGGGTTAATTGGAGAGACATGGGAGAGGCCTTTGCCCTGCAGTGGGTGTAGTAAGGCTGATGATGATGATGATGTTGTTGCACCAGTCGACGTCCACGCCGATTTGCCCTCCCATCAGCTGGCTGATCCATACTGCCGCACTATCATCGATCGTCTCAGAGGCCAATCAGCGGCACCCAACAGTCGCTCGCGCCGCCAGCTT